>NC_057814.1:311474234-311476574 GCF_018294505.1 Triticum aestivum | reverse complement strand
GGCTGGGCCGGCTGCTCGGCGGGGCCTCGGCCCGGTCGGGTGCGGCGTGTTTTTTTTAACATTCCGCCGAAAAATTCATAGAAAAATAAATAAAAATCCAAAAAAGATAAAACAAATTTTTCCCGTCTAGTTAAAATAATTAGAACAGGGTGAACATTTATTTTGATACAAAATGCAGTTTAGAAAACGTGCAATATTTTTAATGCAATTAAAATTGCAAATAAAATCCAATATATGATTTTAATATTTTTCCTCCGATATTTCCATTGTTTTGGAGAAGTCATATTTTCTCCTCTCATTTATTTTTAAATGAAATATTTTTCCAAAGAGAAAATAATTAAAACCAAAATCCTTGTTTTATTATTTGATGAAAATCAAATATGAAAAATCGAGAAAATCCCCAACTCTCTCCGAGGGTCCTTGTGTTGCTTAGGATTTATCGAGGATTTGTCAAATGCAATAAAAAAATATGATATGCAATTATGATCTATGTATAACATTCCAAATTGAAAATTTGGGATGTTACAGACATATTGGTTATGTGAAGGCATACATGATGCGCAACTCCAACATCCTTGAGAAACTCCTAAAGGTGAACTCCTTCCATTTGAGCCTTCCTCAAATATGCATATTAGATGGGTCATTCTTTCATTGTTGTCTCCTTCTTGTCTACATGATACATCTATTGGATGGAGGACCGACGTTGGAGATTGACCCTATGGACCTTCAAGTTGAGGAGTGCCTGGACATAGTGGATGCACCACCGGACCAGCACTTCTACCACGACACTTAGCCATGGTACAACACCACCCATAACAAATTTGCATCTCATGCATGGATTGCCTCACATTATGATTGCCTTGTTGCATCTTGTATTTCTATGTCATCCATGATATATGAGCTTGTGCACTTTGTTAGCAAATTTGTTGTGATCTTTCTTGATGGCCTCTTCATACACAATGATCACATTGCCCACCATCAATTGCATGATCACATACTCACATTGAGCACCAATTACCATGTTCATTCTTTTGATACACCGTCCCATTATGACATCATTTTGCACAATGGTAGCATTTGTAGATTTGTGCACCATGACCCCATGAATGCTTTGCATACAATTTTTTATCATTTGGCTAAGCTTCATGCACCTTGTCATGATCAATCTTATCGGACGAATGCATGCTTACTTGATGGACACATACTGTGCGCTAATCATTGTATTTCTGAGTGTCGTTTGTGTTTGCTCTTTTTGCATGTATTCCACTCCGGCGACACATTGGAGTATTTGGATTGCGCCATGTCTTCAACTCCATCCAACTACAAGTTCGTCCACGACAACCGTTTCCATGGTGATGAGGTTTACGATCCAAGGTCGGATCTTTCCCAAGGTGGGACATTATGCGGAGCATCCTACGACCATCCCCATGTACACTACGACTACTCCCCAAGCCCCAAGAGGACATACGATGAGACCTCGACCATTCACCATTGGACACAAGGTGAACCCGCTCCTAAATGCTTCCCCATTCCATTCATGCGAGACATGGTTGCTACCTAATGCGAAGATGCTACATGTGCTTAGGAACCGAGGAGACGACCATGGAGATGCTCGAGGCACACGCCAAGTCCACACAGAAGCGGAAACTGAAGTGCCTCAAGTGGAGTCGCCGCGAAACTACAGCGGTCGGACATCCGGTGCCACCAACCAGAACAAGGCCAAAGAGAAACAGACGCGAGGCGACCCTACAGCGGCCGGACATTCGGCCGACCCCTGGACATCCGGTGCCCCGCGCGGGCCGAACATCCTACGCCTACCCAGAAATCCGGCGCATACTATCCAGAGAGCACAAAAATCGGGCATGTCCAGCCCGGACATCCGGCCCGAAGCCTGGACATCCGGCCTGAGGCCTGGACATCTGGCTCCTCGCGAGCCGTCGGACATCCGGCACCTGCGCGTGCACAACCGGTCCAGAGGCCCATGTAAACTCTCCCTCACTTACCCGTTCGTGGCCCTAGACTATATATACTCCTCCACCTCCTCCTAGCTAGGGTTAGCAAAGTGATAGCTCATTTGTATGTGAGCTTTGCTCCTACCACTCTTCCTCTTGAGATAGAGAGAGAGAGAGAGAGAGAGAGACTACCACTCCCATGGAGTTCAAGACCTCCGTGTGAGAAGATCCCTAGTGGATGAAGCCCCCGCAAGGGAAGATCCTCCATGGACTCAAGACCTCCTTCTAGGAGATGAACTAGTTACCTCTTGTATCCCCCTTTGTTGGATTTGGACCTATGTATCTCTCTTTATGTTCATGGATCTAGCACATGTGTGACCATTTCTTG
>NC_057814.1:311448008-311474032 GCF_018294505.1 Triticum aestivum | reverse complement strand
CCATTTCATGCAAGATCGGCCCTAGGGTTTCCACCCTACATCATGTTCTTCGTAGGATCCGCCCCAATTGTGAAAGATCATCCCTAGGGTTTCCACCCTACATCATCTTGGTATCATGAGCCTAGGTTGATCACGAATTTGGAACCCCTACCCTTGTTTTCTAGCCTTGTTCTGTTGTGTTCTTCCCCAAATTCGAAAATTCCCCATGAAAAATAGCCCCAATTTTTTTTGATTTTTTGGTGTGATGAAGTTTTGTTGGATTTGATCCGTGGATTTCGTGTGTAGCAGGTAGATCTAAGTTTCCCCCATCATTTTTCCCCTTTCCATCCACAAATTCGTCCAATTTTGCCAAAATTTTGCCCCTCCACCACGAACCCTAGAAGCTCATGCCGTGATCGAAATCACCTAGGCACCGGACATCCGACATCTCTCGGTCATCCGACCACCATCGGACATCCGACGCTTCCTCACAAAACTGAAATTTTTGCCCGAAAATTTTCAGCCACCGCCCACACTTCCGCATACGCCACCCCCGATTCCTCTACCACTTCCGCATTCGCACTTCCATACCACCACCACTTTCCGCAACCACCATAGCTTACCTATTTCCCAACTCCAAAATTTTGACATGTTTTGTTCTTTGAGAATTTGAGTTGCGGTTTCTGTTTCCTAACGCGTTTCGGCAACTTAGGGACGGTTCGACATCGACATCACCGCCGCTCATCTTCAGCACAGACTCGTCATCGACAACAACCGCTCAACAATTTTGACACCCTCAATCGTAAGAAAGGATGGTAACTTCGACGACATCATTGTCTACTCCCTTGCCATTGCATTAAAAACCCAATAGCCCATTTTTGCGTACCTTTCCTATCGAGACTAGCCATTGAGTATTGCCAGCGACGTTACTTGTGCACATTAGTGATCGTAGTTCCCATTGCATATATACCATATCATATCGGTATACATATCTTGGTATCATCTCTTGTGCCACAAGGTTGTCATCGCATATACACAATTGCTATATTGGTTCATGAAGTTTTGCATAAGAGGCCAAAGAAAGAGCTCAAAAGAGAAAGAGCCAAACAAGCTTTTAAAAAAAAGGAAAAGATAAGCAAAGAGCTTTTAAGCAAGAACCATAGCATCATTGTCGGGGTACACAAACATGGGTGTATGTTTCCCCTGACTTGTGCACGGACAGCAAACCACCGGTCCGGCAACATTCGACATGCAAGGCAAGGCCAAGCAGGAGAGATAAGCTCTTTGAGAAATCAAAGGGCGGATCAAGAAGACCAAGACCAACCAGAGGAGCAAGATGTCACTAAGGAAATACCTCCCTTGCCGGGCAGGCGAGCCTGGCGGGGTCGAGGTTACCCCGAAGACAAGTCTCGAGACTCCCCGGGCAGGCTTGCCGGGGGCGCCAAGGGCAAATCACCCTGCCAAGGCTCCACCGCTCCACCTCACAGCAATGCAAGTCACTTATCGGTGCGGTGTCGAGCCCCCGAATGACTAAGTGGCTGTTATTTGGCACGTGGCAGCCATTTCCAAAGAAAATCACCTCCAAATGACACCCGTCCAGGGACGTGTCATGCAGGCAGGTGAGAAGGTGGCCGAATAGCACGGCAAGGCTTGCCAGGATACTCCACAATGTGACACTAAGCGGTGCATTTAATGCGCCTTGTCCTGTCTGCAGAGTTAGGTATGATAGCACTGTTTGCTATCTAATCAGTACACAATGACTGATTTGCTATTTGTGGTGACCCCTTGACCTATAAAAGGAGGGTTGTGGCAACCTTAGAAAGGATTCAGACCTCTGTATACTCATACGCGCGTAGCTGCTCCCGTCCCGAGGCAACCTTGCCGGGCGAGAGCGCTACGTCTCCACCCAATCCACACAACAATCCACCAAAGCAGGAGTGGGGTTTTACGCCTCACGGCGGCCCGAACCTAGGTAAAAATTGTCCATGTCAACGTTGTCGTCCTGCCTACGCCCTCCGCTCTTTGTGCAATGTGCTCTCCCCCCTGCCGAACCACAAGGGGCCGAAGGCCCCATGGGTGGCCGTGTTTTCCCACGACATCTTGGTGCACCATGTAGGGGGAAGTGCGTGGCAAACCCAAGAGTGTAAGCAGCGCATCATCTTCATCGTCATTTTCTCCATCAATGGCTTCATCATCCATGACGCCCAAGAAAATGCGGGGAATGGTGGGACGGGAGGGGAGCGATACCGCTCCCCCACCTGAGTCCAGCATTTACCCTGCTTAGGGAAATCCTGAGTAGAGCGCCGGTGCGAATCCGTTGATTGACGCCCCGGCAAGTATGCTCCGACAAGGCCGTCCGCGTTGGCGTGACTTTTGTGCCAGCTGCCTTCAGATTGTTTATAAACTGTAAAGAGGAGGAGAGAAAAAACAATCGTGCCTTGCATCGCGTCCTGCCGCCCACAAGATACATATGATTCATGCTGGCACCTGCCGGGAGCCGGAAAGCAACACGCGCGGTGCCATCCTTCCTGAAGCACGCGAGCGCGACAAGCGGCCGCAGCTGAAAGGAGTGGAAGGAAGCGGGGATGAGAGCTAAGTCCATGCGATCGTTGCTCCATCATAGATCTAGAATTTGCATTTGCTTATCCCTCGGATACCAAGGGGTTCGTATGACGAAATATTTCCGTGTGATGGCACCTTGATGGATCGTCTGCGCCCCCGCTCTGTTTCGAGCCTGCTCACGGAGCGGTTGGCTGCATCAAAAACTCCTAATGGGAAAAGCTTGCCGGGACATGTCATCGCCAGCCGATTCTAAGGACCCGCTCCTCACAGCAATCGCGGCAGCATGATACTGGTGGGCAACCAAAACACGTAAAAAGAAACTAACCATAGTAACATCCATGGTTAACATGCGTTCGAGATTAATTAAACATCAGTTCGGCAAAATAAAAGAAGTACGGTGTCTAAACATAGGACATGCATAATGTTGTTACAGGGCATCACAGCGACGCGAATGGTTCAAAGCCATGCCTGGCGGCCTCACGGAGCAGTGGGACGGCAAGGACCTTGTCGGTGTAGGGGACGGCCTTCTCCTCGACAGCAGAAACATCTGCGTCCTCTAACAGCTTCCTGAAGCCGTCGGCAAGGTTGAGGTCCGGATGGCGGTAGGCGATGTTGCTCAGGACCATGAAGAGGGCGTTGCTGGCAAGCTTCCGGGATTCACTCACAAAGCTACCGGCCCTTCCCTCTTTGTGTGCCTTTAGCTTTTCGATCAACTCGTTGAAGAAGAGCCCTAGCTTGATGCTCAGGACCTCGTGCCTGCTGACCGAGAAGACCGGCCCATCCATGCCCATCATTGCAGCCTGGGCAGTAAGGCGCTCAGCGATATCGATCAAGCTCTTGATCCAAAGGTCGACCTGCTCGGATTGGTTCGCTAGCTTATCCTCCGCATCTTTTTGAAGGAGTCTCGCGTTGTCTGGATCCTTCATCAGCTGCTTCTCGTGGACCTCGCTAGATTCGATCGAGCTCTCCAGGGTGCCAACCCTGGCCTTCATATCCTCAATGGTGCTATTGGCAGTCTCAAGGTCTTGGCTCTTGGAGGAGAGCTCCGATTGCACCTCCTTCAAAGAGGTCTCTGCCTTCTGTGCCTCTTCCTTGAGGGTCACGACTTCTTTGGCACTCCCGGCAAGCTCTTCCGTCAGTTTGGCCACTTGTTGATCAAGGTCAACCTTGGCAGTAGATGCAGCAGCAAGATCATCAGCAAGCTTCTTTAGTTGGATGGCAGAGTCAGCAGTAAGAACGTCCAGGGCTGCCTTGTGCTTGTCCTCCTACTCTTTGGTACGCTGCTGGACAAGGGCTTCCAGCTCATCTTCCTTGGCGCGGTGGGTGGCCTCGAGGTTTTCCTCCTAGGAAAGATGCTCTGCTCCCTGGCATCCAGAAGCACCGTGCGCTCCGCCAGGCGGGCTTCTCGGGCGGCGACATCCTCTTTCGCCATAGAGATCGTCTCTTGTTGCCGCAAAAGGACTTGGAACTGCTTGTTGTGCCACTCGGAAAGCTCGTTACCTTTATCCCTAAGCTTCTAATCGACACTGTTGGTAGAACTGCGTTGCTCCTTGAGTGCCTGCCACATCTGGCTGTACCGGGTCTGTGTTTCCTTTATGCCCACCGCCACGGAATCCAGAAAGGACAGGTCCAAGACTGCATCGACAGAGCATCAGTCTCCCCTATTTGTTGGGACAGGGGCGCCATGATACGCTGAATCTCTTTGTCCAGTTTTGTGCTCATTGCTGCCGAAGAACCGGGGACTCCGTGTCCGGGTTGGGCCAGCACTAATGCTAGCTGGCTTGAGATTGGCTGCGAGGTCCCAGCTGAGGTGCCAAACGATGGGGGAGGGCTCATGGCTTGACGGGGGATTTTCTCCTCAACCGACACTCTCGATCCTGCCACATTACCAGGGGCCTGCCCTGCTCCTTCGGCGACTCTTGGGCATCCCCGGCAACGTGTTCCTGCCCCTCCGCGGCAGCGATTTTGGCGGCTTCCTCAACAGCATCTTTAACGATGTTGGCCACCTCCTCCAACAACTCAGGCTCCTTAGCCAATGGTACTGCAAGCAAGGGCCAACTGGCAATCATGAGGAGGAAGAAACATTGGAGAACCCAGAACTAGGAACAAGATTATAAGGGAAAAGCAGATAAGTTACCGGGAGTGGTCTGCCGTGGAGAGTCTTCATTCTTCCCGGCAACATCAGTTGTCGGGACATGGACGCCGCCCACTTCCCCGGTACTGTGGTGTCGACTCGTGCAGACTCCTCCTCTCTGATAGGAGATGGGGGAAACTCTTCTGCGTCATCCTTGGCGGGAGAAGTCGGCGCCATGTCTTCACGACAAGGGCTGCGGTGGGGGCTTACCACTGGATCATTAGTGCTGCTCCCCGCCTGGCCTGTGCCTCCCGAGGATCTCGGCGGCTCCGCATGCCTGAGCCATTTGGACTTGTGGATGAGGGTCTCACTTCCTCCTCCTCTTCCCAAGCAAAGACAGCAAGCAAGATCGGTCAGCAAATAGGCAAACACACAGAAACTGCAGCAAGGAAAGGAGAGTGTTCTTCCTTACTCTTCATCAATAAGCATGGAGCTCAGCTCGAACTCCATGGGCGGTGAGAGCGCTCTGCTCCTCTTCAGGGTCGGAGGAACATAGCTTCCCGGCAACTTCGAACCCTGCTGAGGCGCAGGGGGCTCCGACGAGGACGAGCTATGCGAGGAGCTCGAGCCGGACTGGGAGTTGGAGTCGACTCCCGTGGCTGCCAATTGCTTGGCAGGAGGGGTCTTAGCCCCGGAAAGGCGAGAGGACTGCCGGTGCACCATGTCCGGCTTGCTACCCTTGGAGGTAGTATTATTTACCTTCTTGGATGCAGGCGCAGGAGCAGGAACCGCTGCTACCCGGCTAGCGACCCGCCTACGAGGACGCTGATCCAAGATTGGCTCGGGGGCTTGAGGGCCTGCTGCGAGCCACTCCTCCCCAGGCTGCTCCACTTCCTCAGCTCCGTCCTCTTCCTGGGCCTCCGCCGCCGCAGCATATAAGGCTTCGATCCTTTTAGGCTCGTCTCCTCCAGGCTCGTCCCTGGTAGGATCGCCCCCGGCAGGATCATCCCCGGCAACCTCCTCTGTGGCGGGCGCCTCGCTCCTGCCGTGAGGGGAGTCTTCATCCTCAGCCTCCTCCTCCTCCACTTTCCCGGCCTTTGCCTTTTTCGCAGCCTAGAATGCCTTGTCCCCCTCGATCCGCCTCTTGATGAACGCCTCCTCCACCTTGGAGGTGCACTTGAACATAACTGTCTCCACCCTAGTAGCCCTTTCCACCAGGCTGGAGGCCCACGCAAGCTCTTCGGTAAGTTGGGGTAACTACCAGTCACCCGCAACCCCATGAGCGTTGCAATCTGGCATCCATTTCAGAATCTCGTCCCGGGCGAAGTTGATGTTCAACGGGATGACGCTTGCCAGCAACTTGAACGGCCCAAGGTTGCCAAATAGTTGTTCGCACAACCAAGCATGACCGTAAACTGACAGATTGTTGGTCAGGCTGGGGTACAATCTCATCCTATCCACAGCTTCTCCGTACTGCCAGGTAAACCAATCCCTCTTTTGTAGTGGCGTGATGCAGCGTCGGAGGAAGTCGGCCCCCACATGCCCGATGGTCAGCCCGACAGCTTTTAGACGGGTAGTCTTGTTTATTGCCGGGCGGAGCCTGTCGTCAATAAGGCCAAATTCCCTCCATTCGTTGTCGCGCACAATGCACTCTGTCCGCGCCTGGCAGAAATCTGGGGCTTCCTCGTCCTGGATCCAGCACCAGTCTGCCCTCCACACCTCCAATCTGCCATGCTGCTATCCGGAGAGGTAATCCCAATTTTCCCTCGCCACCCGAGGCATCCAGCTTATATTTCCGGAACGGTGAGCTTTCCTCTCCACCCGCGGGATGAAGTAGTGCCTAAACAGGTCTACATTGGGGGCAACTCCAACAAAGTTCTCACACAAGTGGGCAAAAATCGCCATGCACGCCATTGCATTCAGCGTGAAGTCCAAAAGGTGGAATCCATAGATTATTATCATCGCTTCAAAGAAATCTGAAAAACGAGGACAGAGGCCGCAGATGAAGTATGCGCAAAAGAATCGGTACGAATCCGGCGGATCCTCTTTCCCCTCCGCCAGAACCTTGGGTGCGCCATGCCCCTTTGGAACCTCCCTCCCCCACAGGTATCCATACCTTGCTACCAATGCGTCGCCATCCAGATTCGACGGGAAGAAGACCACGTCTCCCCATCGCTTCTTGTCCAGCTCTGTCGCTCTCTTCTTGCTCCCTTCCACGGCCACCTCCTTCACGGTGGTCGCCCACTTCCCCTTGGGGGCAGCGGTTTTCTTCCCCATCTCTCAAGCTATGGCGGGGATGGGAGGAGGAAGCTGGATGGGGATCGGAGGCAAATGTGGGCGAGGAGGGAGAGCAGTCGCTTGGCTTGCGGAAGAAGATGGTGGAGGGGCGAGGCCGACGATGAATGAGCAGTGCATCTTCGCGTTTTTATCTTTTAAGGGAAAAGACGTGGGGGAGGGCGCGACTCTTTGGAAAGTTACCGTTTTACATTAATTGCTACAGTACCACGACCCCACGACCCACGGTAATTACGCAAAGTGGACGTTGGATTGACTGGTCATCATGACAAACCGCTGCACGCCCAGCGTACCCACGCCACGTGTCCGCGCACTATTTGGGGCCTAACTCAACGTGCCCGACGACACATATGGCTCAGGCCCGGGGGCTTCTATCGGGGTACACAAACATGGGTATGTTTCCCTTGACTTGTGCACGGACAGCAAACCACCGGTCCGGCAACATTCAACATGCAAGTTAAGGTCAAGCAGGAGAGATAAGCTCTTTGAGAAATCAAAGGGTGGATCAAGAAGACCAAGACAACCCAAAGGAGCAAGATGTCACTAAGGAAATACCTCCCTTGCCGGGCAGGTGAGCCTGGCGGGGTTGAGGTTACCCCGAAGACAAGTCTCGAGACTCCCCCGGCAGGCATGCTGGGGGCGCCAAGGGCAGATCACCCCGCCAAGGCTCCACCGCTCAACCTCACAGCAACGCAAGTCACTTATCGGTGCTGTGTCGAGCCCCTGAATGACTAAGTGGCTGTTATTTGGCATGTGGCAGCCATTTCCGAAGGAAATCACCTCCAAATGACACCCGTCCAGGAACATGTCATGCAGGCAGGCGAGAAGGTGGCCGAACGGCACGGCAAGGCTTGCCAGACAACTCCACGATGTGACACTAAGCGGTGCAGTTAATGCGCCTTGTCCTGTCTGCAGAGTTAGGTATGATGGCACTATTTGCTATCTAATCAGTACAGAATGAATGATTTGCCATTGTGGTGACCCCTTGACCTATAAAAGGAGGGTCGTGGCAACCTTAGAAAGGATTTGGACCTTTGTATACTCGTACGTGCGTAGCTGCTCCCGTCCCGATGCAACCTTGCCGGGCGAGAGCACTGCGTCTCCACCCGATCCACACATCAATCCACCAAAGCAGGAGTAGGGTTTTACGCCTCGCGGCGGCCCGAACCTAGGTAAAAATTGCCTGTGTCAACACTACCATGCTGCTCTACACCGTCTGCTCTTTGTGCAATGTGCTCTTCCCCCCTGCTGAACCACAAGGGGACGAAGGCCCCATAGGTGGTCGTGTTTTCCCACGACGATCATACTAAATTAAGATTGTCATACTCAATCATCTTGGATCGTATCATTGGAACACCATACATATGGCATACTTGGGATAGAAGTCATTGCATTTTGCTTAGTAGGTTGTGCACAAGTCTCGTATCCGCCTATTGTGCAATCGAACTAGCATCTGTCTAGCGTTGTGCAATAAGAGCATTTTCATGGATTTCACATTTTGGCTCACTCCTTGGTTGCACGAACCCATCTATCTATCTATGTGCGTGTTTCCGTGTACCATATCTTGCTATTGGTCTACTTGTTGCATTTGCAAATTTGCAAATCTTTTTCAACATTATTGAGTCTTGCTAACATTCACATCAAATTTTGTCCACCATCCTAACCAAACTACACCAAATACTTTATTTGTGTAGGTGTGAGAGACTGATGAGATACGGAACCAATTGTGCTATTTCCTTGTTACATCATTGACTGATCTTCGATCCATTCTCAACATCGGTCAAGGTATATTTGGTACTGTTCCTATCTTTCCTACACTAACACATTACTTGAAATAATGGATAGGCCAACAACTTCTACCAACCCACTCTTCATCAAGCAAGACGAGGACCCAAACACCTATGTCACCAAGAACCACCTCTTCGGCGCACAAAGAGCATTGCATCAAGAACAACAAGCATTGAGCAACCGCATCGACAATCTCGCCACCGACTTGTGACATTCCGAGCAACGTACAAGAGACTTCTTCGACAACAAGATCGACAAAAAAACAAGAAAACAATGCAAGAATGGACGAGATTCGTGCCTTGTTGGTCAACCGATCTTCTACCACTTCGTCATATTCAAGACGGAGCCACTCGAGTCAACACTCCGACGACACCACCTCCAGCTCAAGTACACCGACGTTGAACACTCTTCGTCGAGCCGCGCGCCAAGACCGTCAAGCAAACTGCAATCCGCTACACAACACCGATCCTCAAGAGCAACTTCTAGCACAAGAACATCGACATCATCAAAATCAAGCTACCTTTGCGCAAGCACAAGAACGGTAATGCTTACGCCAACAAGAGGAAGAGCGTGCAACCAACACCAAAATGAGGAAGATGTCGGATCACGGGTTCCGGCAAAACCCTTAAGGTTCAAACTCTGGGGTGCGCGCGAAGTTCTTTCCTCCCTACCGATCTACGCCCTAGCTCGCTAAGATCTCGCGGACGAACTCGACGAACTCACAACACAAAAGACACAAGATTTATACTAGTTCGGGCCACCGTTGTGGTGTAATACCCTACTCCAGTGTGGTGGTGGTGCATTGCCTCTTGGGCTGATGATGAACAGTACAAAGGGCAGAACAGCCTCCTGAGGTTGAGGTGTTCTTGTGCTCTGTGAGCTTGTGGGTGAGAGGATGGAAGATGGAATCGATCCCCCTACTGTGGTGGCCAGTTCTACTTATATAGGCCCTGGTCCTCTCCCCAAATATTGAGCGGGAAGGGAGCCAACAATGGCCAATTTGAAAGGGGACAGCTAGTACAGCTTATCCTGACAAAAGCGGTCTTCGCCTGCAAAAGGCTCTGGTGGTGACGCCGTGTTGGGCTCCATGGTGACCTCCATCTTGTCGTCCTGCTGGTCTTGGTCTCATTGCAGCGATATGGAAACCTTTGGTTGATGCCACGGTACTCTGCGCCTGCGCTTCCCTCCTTAGCACCAAAGGGGAAACAAGGACACTGCGCGCGCTGGCGCCCGCCTGGTCTCGATCGTCATGGCTCACGTCACGAGAACCTCGCGAGGTTTGCCCTGCCTTGATCTCTCCGCTCCTCACGAGCCAGCCTGGTGAGGCCGCTCTTGAGGAGGTCTTGTGTCGTCCGCGTCGCGAGGGTCTTGGATGCCTTGTTGATGAAGATGGGTCGTACAGGCCCACTAGCACAGCCACACCGTGGGCCGTGGGCAGGCAAGTCTGGGGACCCCCGTTCCCAGAACGCCGACAGTAGCCCCCGGGCCCATGGCGCACTCGGCCTTGGCTTCGAGGCGAAGCCAAAGGTCAAGGGCGGAGTGCCGCGGGCCCCAAAAGCCTGCGGCCTCGGTCGACGCATGGCGGTTGATTGGACGTGGGCGTCTCCGCTTCCCCACGCTGCCTCGGCAACTGCCTGACTTGACTAGTCCCTGCGACATGCAAGGCAGAGCCATCATTACCTGTGATCATGGGAGGCGCCGAATGGCCTTCTCTCGCTATAAATGGGGAGGGGGGCAGAGCCCCCGTCGTCCATCTCTTCCCAATCTGTTTGCTTCTTCCTCCTTGTTCCTCTGATAGTAGCAATGGCGTCGTCGAAGAGGTTCTCCGCCACGGAGAAGGGCAAGGCCCCTCGGGAGGGGCCCGGCTCCCCGGCGCCCAGGCGTGGACGTGGCCGTCCCCGCAAGCATGCCGCGACCCCCGCCGTGGCCCCCGGTTCCCGGGGCGGCGCCGCTGCGCGTGGCAGGGGTCGCTCCGGTCGTGGCAGCCCCGTCGACGAAGGGAGACGCGCCATGGTTGCGTGGCCTCCTCGGCCGTGCTTCCACTCGGCAGAGGTGCTGCCGATGTTCGTTGTCTGGTCGGAGGATTCGACCGGCAACCGGCTTCAACTTCCGCGCTTCTTCGCCGACGAGCTGCCAGCCTCCGGCCCAGACGGGCTCTGGATGCAGGTGGACAGTTGCTGCAGCATGGCTTCTTGGGTTGTGGTCGAGGTCTCCGTCAGGGAAAACATAGCTCTGGACCGCGGTTGGCAGACATTTGCCCGCGCACGCGGCCTGGGCAGGCGGTGCACCCTCCATTTAAAGTACGATGGTGATGCGACCCTCTACGTGAGGGTGTTTGGGGAAGATGGTCGCCGCGCCGGGCGCTGCCCCGAGGTGAACGATGACGAGGAGGTGCTTGGCCTCGGCAACGGCCACGGCGAGGGCGAGGGCGAGCCCGCCGGCCGCGCCTCGTCCTGCTACGGTGGCTCTTCTCTCGGCGACAGCTCCAGCAGCGGTGGCTACGACCACCCGCCACGCTCGCTTCGAAGGTGGTAGCGGGTCGTCTCGTCGCTGCGCCTCCGTGAAGTGCGAGGAGGGATCCGGCTGAGCTCAGGACATCGCCAAGGGCCTGCCCCCGTGGACTGCTGTAGGGGCGAGCGCCGCTTTTGTTTTGTTCTGCTTTTCCTTCCTGCATCCAAAATGAAACCAGCATGGGCCCGGAGGGGCGTGTATCGAACTATGATTCCTCAATCACTTTGCTATGTTTGTTGTTTCCGTGTTGTGTCGTTATTTTGTGCAGAGATAACTTAGCTTGGCGTGTTTGGTGTAGCCTCCTCTTCACGAGAAACTTGTTTCCTCGTGCCCGTCCTGACTTAGTGGTCGCTCTGGAACTGCAAGAAATTCGTTAGGAAGCCCGCTAGGAAACTTATCGTCGCCCAAGCCTTGACCCAGCGCTTCACATTGCGGTACTCGAGGGGCACGGATTAGGAGAGATGCACCAGCTTGTGGGCTCGAACGAGGGTGCCTCGTGAGAAAGCAGACAGAAGGCAGAGAGAAGGAAAAATGCTCGTAAGGGCGCCTGCCTAGCCCCCTCGCAAGGTATGCGAGAGAGAGAGAGAAAACAGGTGGTCTAGAGTTGGAAATAGCGGCAAAAGGCAATGGAACCAAATCAGCAAGGAACACCAGAAGTAAACTTCGATTAAAAGAAGGCGAGCCAACTACGGAAAGCAAATGAAAAGCCGCGTCCGGCGCCTAGTCTAGTCTTCAAGTCTTCTCACCAGCGCGGAGCTAAGTGCTGCCACTAGGCGTGGGAGGGAGCCCCCGAGGCCCGAGGGCGGCACTCCTGAGACTCCGGGGTGTGTACAGCCCCACTCATTATTACGTGAGAGTGTCACGGGCAGCGATTCTCACCGGGCCTTCTTCACAGGCACTGGGCCTTTCTTCACAGGCACTGGGCCTTGCTTCATGGGTAGAACTTCCAGAGGTGTTTGATGTTCCAGGCGTTCTGGATGGGTACCCCGTCCTGCGTCTCCAGGCGCGCGGCGCCAGGCCTGGAGACGTGGACGAACTTGAATGGGCCCTCCCACATGGGTGAGAGCTTGTGCAGCCCTTCCCTGGAGAGGACCCGCCTCAGGACGAGGTCGCCCGCCTCGATCATCCTGGAGCGGATGTTGCGGCAGTGGTATCGCCGGAGCGTCTGCTAGTACCTTGCCGCCCAGAGTGCAGCCTCGCGGTGACGTTCCTCCCCCAGCATGAGGTCCATCCCCCGCGTGGCGTCCTGCTGCGTTTCATCAAACGCCAGGACCCGTGCGGAGCGATGCTTGACCTCGTGAGGGAGGACCGCTTCGGCTCCATAGACGAGGAAGAACGGGGTCTCACCCGTCGGCTTGGTGGCGGTGGTGCGGATGGACCACAACACAGACTGGAGTTCGTCGTTCCAGCCCCTGCCGCAGGCCTCGAGCTTCTTCTTGAAGGTCCTGGTCTTGAGGCCCCTCAGGACCTCTGCGTTGGCGCGTTCGGCCTGTCCATTGCTCCTGGGGTGCGCCACCGAAGCGTAGCAGATCTGCATTCCAAGGTTAGAACAGTATGTTTTGAAGAGGTTACTAGTGAACTGCGAGCCGTTGTCGGTGATGATGCGGTTGGGAGCCCCGAAGAGGCTCACGAGACCCTTGATGAATTTGACCGCGGAACCAGCTGGGATGGTGCGGATGGCTTCCACCTCCGCCCACTTGGTGAACTTGTCAATGGCAACGTAGAGGTAGCGATAGCCCCCAGGCGCTCGAGGGAACGGGCCCAAGATATCCAGCCCCCAGACCGCGAACGGCCATGTGAGTGGGATGTGGGATGGTCTGGAGGCCTTGTGCCGACTGATGGATCTGCTTGGCGTGGAACTGGCAGGCTTCGCAGGACTTCACCAGCTCGGCTGCGTCATTGAGCACCGTGGGCCAGTAGAATCCGCTGCGGAATACCTTGCCGACAAGGGTCCGTGATGACGAGTGGTGCCCGCAGTCCCCGCCGTGTATGTCAATTAACAACTCCTTCCCCTGGTCTCTGGAAATGCAACGCAGTGAAACATCATTTGGTTGCTTCCTGTACAACTCACCGTCCTGGATGCAGTATGCCGTGACCTGTCGGGCCACGCGCTCCGCGTCCTCCTCTTTCTCCGGCAGCGTCCCTTGCATCAGGTATTCCTTGAATTCCTAGGTCCAGCATCCCTCCTGGGGCTCGAGCCCCAAGAGCAGGCGAGCTCCTGAGGTCGGGCCACAGGCTGGGGCTCCTGTGGCAGGCGGCTGTGGGAGCTCCTCCTGAGGCTGAGCTGTGCTTGAAACTGGTGGAGTCGCTGATGGCTTGAAGAGCCGTTCCTCAAAGACGCCGGGCTCTTGGAGCTGCCGCTTGGATGCTCTCTTGGCGATGTCGTCAGCTTCCTTGTTGGTGCCCCGGGGCACGTGCTGCAACTCCAGGCCCAAGAACTGCTTCTCCATCTTGCGCACCTCCGCGAGGTATGCCTCCATGTGCTCGTCCTTCGGCTCGTATACCTTGTTGGAGAAGTTGATAAGGAGTTGCGAGTCGCCCTTGACAGTAAGCCGCTTCACCCCCAGAGCTGTCGCGGCCTTCAGGCCAGCTATGAGGCCTTCGTATTCTGCGATGTTGTTGGAGACCTTCTCGCCCTGCTGAAAGCGGAGCTGCACAGCATAGTAGAGCTTGTCCTGAGTGGGTGAGATGAGTACTGCTCCAGCCCCCGCGCCCTGGTGCGCGAAGGTGCCATCGAAATACATGACCCAGCCGTCTGGCGCCTCGCTTCCTGGTGAGGTGCACCGGTCTTCGCCTACTTGAAGTGTCGGGGCATCTGTCCACTCCCCCACAAAATCAGCGAGCACGGCTGTCGGAGATGGGGTTCCGGCAAAACCCTTAAGGTTCGAACTCTGGGGTGCGCGTGAAGTTCTTTCCCTCCTACCGATCAACGCCCTAGCTCAATAAGATCTCGCGGACAAACTCAACAAACTCGCAACACAGAAAGACAAGAGATTTATACTGGTCCAGGACACCGTTGTGGTGTAATACCCTACTCTAGTGTGTGGTGTTGGATTGCCTCTTGGGCTGATGAAGAACAGTACAAGGGGAAGAATAGCCTCTTGAGGTTGAGGTATTCTTGTGCTCTGTGGACTTGTGGATGAGAACTCGATTTGTTCCCCTCCTACTGTGGTGGCTAGCTCTACTTATATAGGCCCTGGTCCTCTCCCCAAATATTGAGTGGGAAGGGAGCCAACAACGGCAGCGAATTTGAAAGGGGACAGCTAGTACAAGCTATCCTGACAAAAGCGATCTTTGTCTGCAAAAGGCTCTGGTGGTGACGCCGTCTTGGGCTCCAGAGTGACCTCCGTCTTGTCGTCCTGCTGGTCTTGGTCTTGTTGCACCGATATGGAAACCTTTGCCTGATGCCTCGGTACTCCGCGCCTGCGCCTGCGTCCTTAGCACCAAAGAGGAAACAAGGACACTGCGCCCGCCTGGCGCCCGCCTGGCGCCGGTCGTCATGGCTCACGTCACGAGAGCCTCGTGAGGTTTGCCCCGCCTTGATATCTCCGCTCCTCGTGAGGCAGCCTGGTGAGGCCGCTCCCGAGGAGGTCATGCGTCGTCCGCCTCGCGAGGGTCTTGAACGCTTTGTTGATGAAGATGGGCCGTACAGGCCTGTTAGCATAGCCACGCCGTGGGCCGCAGGCAGGCAAGTCTGGGGACCCCCGTTCCCAGAACACCGATAGTAGCCCCCGGGCCCAAGGTGCGCTCGGGCTTGGCTTCGCGGCGAAGCCAAGGGTCAAGTGCGGAGCGCCACGGGCCCCCAAAGCCTGCGGCCTCGGTCGACGCGTGGCGGTTGATTGGACGTGGGCGTCTCCACTTCCCACGCGGCCTCGGCAACTGCCCGACTTGACAAGTCCCTGCGACATGCAAGGAAAACCATCATTACCGATGATCGTGGGAGGCGCCGGTTCGCCTCCTCTCGCTATAAATGGGAAAGGGGGCGGAGCCCCCGTCGCCCATCTCTTCCTTGCTTCACTCGCTTCTTCCTCCTTGCTCCTCTTCTTGCAACAATGGTGCCCATCCGAAGGTTCTTCGCCGAAGAGAAAGGAAAGGCCCCCGCGATGACCCGGAGCCACTCCCGCCGAAGAAGAGGTTGGTCCATCATCGTGACGAGGCGGTGATGCAGGTGGTGACGAGGCCTTGGTGCGAGCAGCCTCTTCCAGTGTACCCGCTTCCCTTGTACGCCCGAGCCGACGGCTCGGGAGGGCGGAGCGACGAGCGGCGACGCCCGCGCCGCGCTCGTGGTCACCGCGCGATGTCGATGCGTGCCGTTGCTCCTGGAATCCACGCCACGGATTCCTCGCGCGAGCTTGTGCTAAGGGTGCCGATGCCCCTGAGTTCCTGGATCCGCTTCCCACGGTTCTTCTCCGACGTGATGCCACCGAAGGGGCCTCTCGAGCTCTGGCTGCAGCACGCCGACTGCGATGCTCCGGTGACCGGAGCAGAGGTCGAAGCGGTCCCCACGGGCAAGATCTTCATGACTCGCAGCTAAGGCGAGGTTGCACGGGTCTGCCGTGTGGAAGGCGCCCTCGCGATTCATTTTGAGTTCGACGGCGCCTCCACGCTCTTCTTCAAGGTCTTCGACGCGGAGGGCCGCCGCCCGGAGTGTTGCCCTGGAGGGGAGCGCCAGGGTGACGCATGCTCCGCTCATGGCTACTCCAGCAACAGCAGCCCCTGGGAGTCTAGCGACTCTCCTGAGCTCTACGAGACTCTGGATACGAGCGATGACAGCTACGTGCCCCCATGCTCCCGCCGGGCTCGGGGCAGAGCCGCGGCGTCCAGCCGCCGCCGCCGCTGATCTGGATGGGGTTGACGCCGGCCTCCCGTGGCCCACTGTTGATGATGGCGTCCGCCACGGGAGGGTATAGATAGGATTCCTCTTAGTTCTTGCTTTTGTTTCCTGCGAAGAATCATGAAGTACCCCGTGGGGGTGTGTAAGGATCTGTAATGCTTTTTGTGTATATATTCCCTGTTGTGAAAATTTGCGACGCGTGTCCTGTTCAGGCTCGGTCTCCCCTTTCCAACCCCGCGATAGCTTGTTGCTCTACGCTGACAGGCCCCGGTCCCCAGGCAGGCTGCAGGCGTCGCTGGTATGCCAGGTCGCATGCCGTGGTCAAGGCCAGGAGGTGAGCGGCCCGAGGTCTAGTAAGAGCCCCTGAGGCGCGATGCTCAGGAGGTCCCCCTTAGCGCCCAAGCAGCTATGGCAAGGCAGGAAAGGGATGCGACGTGGCCGCAACAGGAATGTGCCGAGCGCGTCCCTTAGGTCCTATCGATTAGCCGGTCTGAGCACGAGACTTATCTCAGTAGTTCAGGGTCAATTCTTCGTGACGCGCCAGGCCTATCCGCAACCACCCACAGCGTAGCTAGGTTAGGCCCGTATGGGTCCTTCCTTCCAATGCTTTCCTTCGTGCTCTACGTCCTCAGGTCCCAGCCCTCGAGCGAGCTCAGTCGCCGCTGGTATGCCAGGTCGCGATGCCGTGGTCAAGGCCAGGGGTGAGGGTGGAGAGCCAGTAAGAGCTCCTGAGTCGCGATGCTCAGGAGCCCCCCTTTTAACGCGCAAGCGGATTGCATGTAAGAGGAGAGAGACTGCGGTACCGCCCGCTATTATCCTCGGGAGGTTCCTGCAGGTCATCACAAGGAGAAACGCGGTTTTGTCGTTATGGTTCCCAGCCCGCCGCTAGTTGCTCTGAGACGAGATGAAGGCACTGAGGGCCTGGTGAGGTGACGTGCGCGGGGTGTGCCGCGAGCCAGAGCTCGACCGCTCGGGTTTGTCGACGTGGCAGGGACGGACCCATGCACCAGCGCCGTGCTTGTGTGTGGAGGCCCTGTGGGAGGCGACGATCGACCAGGTGGTAACCAGGCCCGGGCAGGCAGATTAAGCATGGAAGACAAATCAACTTGGGTAAATGCAGAAGGATACATGCCACTGGGTCAGGCCCGAGCGGCTTGGGGATGATGCAGCCTGAGGGGCGCCCCCAACAAGGTAACATAAGCAAAAGGGATACATGCCACAAGGACGGACCCATGCGGCCTGGGAATAATGCAGCCCGAGGGGCGCTCCCAGCTAAACGAACATGGAAAATTTCACCTGGTCTGTTGACGAAGGAGAGTTGGGGCAGCTGAAGGTACGCGGCGAAGGAATGGCTCCTCACGAGCCACCGGGGCCCTGAGCCTCGGGAGGCTCCGGGGGCTCGGGTGGTTCCTTGAAGACCGTCTCCATCTCTTCCAGGACGGCGTGGTACCTGGCCTCCTGAGCCGCCAGGACACGCTGCATGTTGCGCTGATAGGCTGACGCCATGCTCGGCAAGCCGAAGGGCATGCGAACGTAGCTGTGTGGTGGGCCCTCGCAACGGCCCACACGCGAAGGCCAGAAAAGCTCCTGAGATGCGGCCCTGTTGAGCCCTGGGACGTCGATGCAGACGCGCAGCCCGGCATCCTCGCCTGGATGGGGAGTTGCGCCTGGTGAGCGGCGGTCGCCGCGCGTGGCCCTTGCGTCTTGTAGTTCCTGAGTGGTCTTGGTGATGAACTCCTGAGTGGTGGGCACTCCTTGCCCTGTGTTCTCCTGAGGGAAACGTGCCGCGAAGCACGCCTCCAAGTGGTGCCCAAGCGCCTCCCTCGTGAGGTTGGCAAGGTCCGAGGCCCTCCAGAAGAGAGCCCCCAAGCCCTGCCCGGGGAGGGCACCGGGCGCGCCTTCCTATGCGATGGAGGGAGGCGTCCCTGGAGCGGGCGCTGATCCTGATGAGGCTCCAGCTGCGTCGCCACCCTCCTGAGATCCTGCATGGCGCAACTGCTTCTTCTTCTTGGGGAGAGCCTAGGAGGGCCCTCGCCTTTGCTGTCGGGGTCGTCGATTGCTGCAGCTTGGAAGGCGCGCTCGAGGGAGCACACCGCATCTCTCTCTTCACATGGGACCGTGATGATTCCGCCGCTTCCCGGCATCTTGAGGACGTTGTAGCCGTGGTGGGTGACCGCCATGAACTTGGCCAGGGCCGGATACCCGAGGATGGCATTGTACGGCAGGCGGATGTGCGCGACGTCGAAGTCGATGAGCTCGGTGCGGTAGTTCTTGCACTCCCCGAAGGTGACAGGCAAGCGGACTTGCCCTATCGGTGTGGTGGAACCGTCGGTCACTCCTGAGAAAGGCTTGGTGGGCTGAAGCTGCTCATACGGGACCTACAGGTTGTCGAACGTGTCGACGGACAGGACGTTGAGCCCTGCGCCGCCGTCGATGAGGGTCTTGGTAACTTGTACATTGCTGATGACTGGTGAACAAAGCATCGGGAGGGCGCCAGCGGTGGCTGCGCACTTGACCTGATCTACCGAGTTGAAGGTGATGGCGCACTGGGACCACCTAAGCGGGCGCTTGGCCTCGAGCTTGGGGAGCACTGCGTTCACTTCACAAGCGAACTGTTTGAAGATGCGCTGAGAGGCTGGGGCCTCAGCGCCGCCCAAGATGCAGGCGATAGCACGCGGCTCCTGGAAGCCCCCAGCCGGCTTGTCCTGATGATGATCGTCGTTCCTTCTTGGTGGTGGCGGCAGCGGGGGCAAACCGGCGTTGCCCTGAGGGCGATCCTCACGAGGCTGGTCCCTCCTGGCGCCCTCGCGAGGGTGGTCCTGCCAGCGGTCCTCACGAGGCCTGTCGTGCCACTCCTGGCGCGGTCCACGGTCGTCCCAGTATCCGCCTCCACGTCCTCCTCCACGGCCGTAGCCCCGATCGCTGCGCTCGGGGCGTTGACTGAAACATCCTTCGCGAATGGCTCTGAGCTCTTGACAGTCGCTGGTGTTGTGGGTGTTCAGGTTGTGGAAGGTGCAAAACTGTCGGATGCCCTTGGATGACTCGGGCTGGTCTCTGCCCCGCTTGGTGTCCAGCTCCGCTGCGAGCACAGCTGCTTCCTTGCGATTCACGTCCTTGGCCTTGGCCTTCTTCTCCTCTGCACTCGCAGCTGGCAGCTCGAGGAGGGAAAGGCGCCCCTCCTCAGCTCTTGCGCACTTGGTTGCCAGGTTGAACAGCTCCTGAGATGTGCACAACTCCTCATGGATAGCGAGCTCCTCCTTCATCTTGATGTCGCGGACGCCGTCGGAGAATGCGGAGATGATGGCCTCGTCCGTGACCTTGGGGATCTTGAGGCGAGTGTTGTTGAAGCGCTGGATGTACTTCTGGAGGGTCTCTCCTGGTTGTTGCTTGATGCAGCGCAGGTCACCCGCGGCTGGCGGGCGGTCGCGGGTGCCCTGGAAGTTGGCAACAAAGCGGTCGTGCATCTCGTCCCATGGTGCCAAGGCACCGTCTTGGGGCAGAGGTGGTGGAGGCGCTCCATCAGCCACGTCGCCTGTGGCTGGCGGAGGGCGAGGCAGAGAGTGGGACGGCACCGGGGTGCCCCCTGCGGTGCAGACGAGCTCGGCGACGCGGTCGAGCCAGTCCTCGTAGAGGTCATCGACCGGGCGATAGCGCAGGAGCTCGTTCGCCATGAGGAGCGCGGCCTGCGCATCCATGGGAGCGCGACATGCGTGGGACAAGGAACCGGCCGGGGTCAGCGATGGAGTGGCGGTGCGGCCGTCCTGCCGCACCGATGGGTGCAGCGAGGACGCTTGTTGTTCGTTCCCCGTTGGGCCGGTAGCGGCGTTAGCGGCAGGAGACGAAGAACGACGAGGTGGCCCGCCGACGGGAGCCGTCTGAGCAACGCGGGCAGTGAGGGCAGCCCGGCGCTCAGCACGAGCGCGGCGAGCGTCCGCCATGGAGACGACGGAGCGACGAATCGACGGAAGGGAAGCTACGGCGCACCCCTACCTAGCGCGCCAAATGTCGGAGATGGGGTTCCGGCAAAACCCTTAAGCTTCGAACTCTGGGGTGCGCACGAAGTTCTTTCCCTCCTACCGATCCACGCCCTAGCTCACTAAGATCTCGCGGACGAACTCGACGAACTCGCAACACAGAAAGACACGAGATTTATACTGGTTCGGGCCACCGTTGTGGTGTAATACCCTACTCCAGTGTGTGGTGGTGGATTGCCTCTTGGGCTGATGAAGAACAGTACAAGGGGAAGAATAGCCTCCTGAGGTTGAGGTATTCTTGTGCTCTGTGGACTTGTGGATGAGAACTCGATTTGTTCCCCTCCTACTGTGGTGGCTAGCTCTACTTATATAGGCCCTGGTCCTCTCCCCAAATATTGAGTGGGAAGGGAGCCAACAACGGCGGCAAATTTGAAAGGGGACAGCTAGTACAAGCTATCCTGAAAAAAGAGATCTTTGTCTGCAAAAGGCTCTGGTGGTGACGCCGTCTTGGGCTCCACAGTGACCTCCGTCTTGTCATCCTGCTGGTCTTGGTTTTGTTGCACCGATATGGAAACCTTTGCCTGATGCCTCGGTACTCCGCGCCTACGCCTGCCTCCTTAGCACCAAAGAGGAAACAAGGACACTGCGCCCGCCTGGCGCCCGCCTGGTGCTGGTCGTCATGGCTCACGTCACGAGAGCCTCGTGAGGTTTGCCCCGCCTTGATATCTCCGCTCCTCGCGAGGCAGCCTGGTGAGGCCGCTCCCGAGGAGGTCATGCGCCGTCCGCCTCGCGAGGCTTGGCCCCTCGCGAGGGTCTTGAATGCTTTGTTGATGAAGATGGGCCATACAGGCCCGCTAGCATAGCCACGCCGTGGGCCGCAGGCAGGCAAATCTGGGGATCCCCGTTCCCAGAACGCCGACAACGGCCCCATTGATGACCCTGGTGGTGCTGAACTCCAACTGGAATGCCTGCAGCTCGATGTTCCACTCGGCGACCCTTCCAGCAGAGTTGGGGCTCCTGAGCACTCTCTCCAATGGGTAGGCTGAGACGACCTTGATGGGGTGGCCCTGGAAGTAGTGCTGCAACTTGCGCGAGGCCGCCAAGAGTGCGAGCAGGAGCTTCTGAGGCATGGGATATCGTGCTCTCGCGTCCCGCAACACCGTGCTGACGAAATACACCGGGTGCTCAACGAGGGCAGGCGCGTTGGTGAGGCCCGTGTCTTGCGGAAGTTGGGGCGTCTACTGAGGTGATGGAACTCCTGACGCCTGATCGCTTGCGGGAATCTCGGCGACGTCATCCGGCCGAGCTTGGTCTTCTGTTGATGCTGCTAAGGCTCCTGCTGCACCTTCCCGACCTTGCGTAGCCCCGGCTGGCAACGTAGGTTGACGCGACGCGCCCTTGGCTTGGTGCTCTTCCCGGACCGCCACCAGCGCCGCGCTGGCGGAGTACGGGGTGGCGGCGAGATAGAGTACTAGAGGTTCGAGGGGTCGTGGCGCCAGCATCACTGGAGGGCTGGTCAGGTATCTCTTGAGGTCTTGAAAAGCTCGGTCGGCCTCCGGGGTCCACTCGAATGGGCCCTTCTTCTTCATCAGCTTGAAGAAAGGGAAGGCGCGCTCCCCTAGCTTGGAGATGAAGCGTCGCAACGCAGTTACCCGACCAGCTAGCTTCTGCATTTCCTTGAGGGTCTGCGGTGGGCTCATGTCCTCTATGGCCTTGATCTTCTCTGGGTTCGCCTCGATCCCTCTGTGGGACACGAGGAATCCCAACAGCTTGCCGGAAGGGACACCGAACACACACTTCTCCGGGTTAAGCCGTAAGTTCACCTGGCGCAGGCTCGCGAAGGTCTCCTCCAGATCTTGGATCAAGGTTCTTGCCTCCCGAGACTTCACCACAATGTCGTCGACGTAGGCCTCCGTGTTCTCCCGAGCTGCCACCCTAAGGCGATGTGCATCAGCCGCTGAAAGGTCGCACCGCGTTGCGCAGTCCAAAGGGCATGCAGGTGTAGCAGTACACCCCGCATGGGGTCAGGAAGGCTGTCTTCTCTACATCTTCTACCGCCATCTTGATCTGGTGATACCCTGAAAACGCATCCAGGAAGCACAGCAGGTTGCACTCGGCGGTGGAGTCAATGATCTGGTCGATTCGTGGGAGCGGGAACAGATCTTGTGGGCAGGCCTTGTTGGGGTTGGTGAAGTCGACGCACATTCGCTCCTTCCCGCCTTTCTTTGGCACTACGACGGTGTTCGCCAGCCATTCGGGGTACCGAACTTTGCGAATGGCACCTGCTGCCTCCAGCTTGCGGGTCTCTTGGACGATGAAGGCCTGCTTCTCCGTGGACTGTCGTATCTCCCGCTGCTTCACAGGGCGCACATTGGTGCATACCCTTAAGTGATGCTGAATCACCTCTCTCGGGACCCCCACCAGCTGATTGGGCTCCCATGCGAATATATCCTTGTTTACACGCAAGAACTTCACCAATGCTTCCTCTTGGCTTGGGTCGACGCCGGCACCTATGGTAAAGGTGGCTCCTGAGGACCTGTCCTCATTGACCGGCACCTGCTTGGTTTCCGCCTTGTCTTGTGTGAACATCTGCTTCTTCTTGGTTGGTGCGGCTCCCTTGGACTCGGAGTGTAACGCCCACGATGCGGCTATATCTCCCACGTGTCGAGGCATGACTTAGAGGCATAACCGCATAGTGGTTTTGTCGCAAGAAGGGTCATCTTCGCACAATCCCATGTAATGAACAAGAATGGGATAAAGAGTTGGCTTACAATCGCCACTTCACACAATACATAAATATAATTCATACATCATCCAAAATACACACTTATAGACCGACTACGGTCAAAATCCAGATGAAAATAAGATAACCCCAAATGCTAGATCCCCAATCGTCCCAACTGGGCTCCACTACTGATCATCAGGAAAAGACACATAGTAACGACCACGTTCCTCATCGAACTCCCACTTGAGATCGATCCCATCATCTGCACTGGCATCGTTGGCACCTGCAACTGTTTTGGTAGAATCTGTGAGTCATGGGGACTCAGCAATCTCACACCCGCGAGATCAAGACTATATAAGCTTATAGGAAAGGATGGTGTAATGAGGTGGAGCTGCAGCGGCAATAAGCATATATGGTGGCTAACATACGCAAGAGAGAGCGAGAAGAGAAGCAACGGAACGGTCGCCATCTAGCAATGACCAAGAAGTGATCCTGAACTCCTACTTACGTCATACATAACTCAAACCGTGTTCACTTCCCGGACTCCGCCGAGAAGAGACCATCACGGCTACACACGCAGTTGATGTATTTTAACTGGGTCAAGTGACAAGTTCTCTACAACCGGACATTAACAAATTCCCATCTGCCTCATAACCGCGGGCACGGCTTTCGAAAGATAATACCCTGCAGGGGTGTCCCAAATTAGCCCATCATAAGCTCTCACGGTCAACGAAGGATAAACCTTCTCCCGGAAAGACCCGATCAGTCTCGGAATCCCGGTTTACAAGACATTTCGACAATGGTAAAACAAGACTAGCAAAGCCGCCCGATGCGCCGAAAAATCCCGATAGGAGCTGCACATATCTCGTTCTCAGGGCACACCGGATGAGACATCCTACGAGTAAAACCAGACCTCGAGTTTCCAGGAGGGGGCCCCGCAGTCTACTCAGTTCGGACCAACACTCGAAGGAGCACTGGCCCGGGGGGTTAAAATAAGATGACCCTCGGGCTCGCGAAAACCCAGGGGAAAGGCTTAGGTAGCAAATGGTAAAACCAAGGTTGGGCCTTGCTGGAGGAGTTTTATTCAAGGCGAACTGTCAAGGGGGTCCCATAAATCACCCAACCGTGTAAGGAACGCAAACTCAAGGAACATAAAACCGGTAAGACAGAAACTAGGGCGGCAAGAGTGGAACAAAACACCAGGCATAAGGCCGAGCCTTCCACCCTTTACCAAATATATAGGTGCATTAATTAAATAAGATATATTGTGATATCCCAACATATCCATGTTCCAACATGGAACCAACTTCAACTTCACCTACAACTAGCAACGCTATAAGAAGGGCTGAGCAAAAGCGGTAACTTAGCCAAACAACGGTTTGCTAGGAAAGGATGATTAGAGGCTGACATGGCAATATGGGAGACATGATATAGCAAGTGATAGGTAGTGCAGCATGGCAATAGAGCGAACAACTAGCAAAGCAAAGATAGAAGTGATTTCGAGGGGTGGTCATCTTGCCTGCAGGGCTTTCAGAGTTGTCGAAAGCTTGATCCTCGTAAGCGTACTCGACAGGTTCCTCATTCACGAACTCGTCTGCCGGCTCTACCCAAGACAAGAACACAAACAAACGGAACCACAATCAACCACGAGAAATGCACAAGCAACATGATGCAAAACATGAATGATATGCAAGATATGATATGCGATGCATATGCGTGCTCCGGAAGGAAAATGATGAACAAGGCAGTAACTTGGCAAACCAAGCATGCCACTGGAAAGATGAGATGATTTCGGTCAAAATCGATATAAAGATCACCGGAAACGGATGCACGGTTTGCAAATGGCAAGCAAAACAAGAATGACACGAATCTGCGATTAACAGCATGATAGCACATAAAATGCAACAAGCAACAATGCTACAGCACTCCAACATAGCAACAAAGCATATGGTAGTAATCTACAGGAGATGCTTGACAAAATATGAACACTGAGCTACGGCTAGATCACAACATAACGAGCTCAAACAAGCATGGCAAAAGTGCAAAAGATAACAGGTTCACAGACTTGGTGAAATTACTGGACATGCAGAAAACAGCATCAGATAGCAATGTTCAGAGCATGAAGTCAACATGCTACAGGAACTTAACATAGCAAAACAAGGCATGACAGTATTCTACTAAAAGCACATGACAAAATTCCCTTACTGACCATAAGCAAAAAAGGACCAGAAGATATGATGGCGACCATGTAAACATAGCAAGTTTCGTTATCAGGTTTCAGACGGCAGAAAACAGAGCATGGCAGAAATAATAATATGAAGGCATCTTGGTGAGCTTGATGCACTCACCACAAAGCAATGCATGACAAAACAATCATACCTACAGCAAGATGGCATGTTTATGAAGCTATCCATGGAAAGAACAAATGCATAGCATGTATGGATCAACTACAATAAGCTTGGCAAAATTGCATATCATGTAAAGAATCTGCCAAAAATATTTTATAGCAAAAGTAGAGCCAGATTGAGTCATGCTATGGCACTCCATAATTGCACACAAGGGCAGGAATGGATCAATTACAACTATATCTACAAATCATCCTTACTGAACATCTCCAAAATATGCATGGATCTCTCTGTAGAATCAAGTTTACATGGCAATAAAATAACAGCAGACAAGGACTTCAGAGAAAACACTAAGTCTCTGAAATCAGAAACATTACGGGGCCTAGTTTGCATGTTTGTGCTAGTCACCACAGAGATCACAAAAATACATGGCATACACCACTGTAAAGATGTCATGGTATAGAACAAAACACATGTAGAGCTCATGCCCATAAGATGCACAGATTAAATGATACAAAAATGACAAATCTCCAAGTTCTGCTAAGAACCAGAAGATTACAGCAACTAGCACTCTTGCAACAGAGATTTGGGCATCAAGATGGCCTCTAATGAACATGGTGCAATTGAACAAAATGTAGAGCATCACGAGGCGAACAATTTGACATATTACACGCGCGAAACGGAGCTACATGCAGAGAGTTATGCAATGTTGAACATGGGCACTCGCCGTGAAAAAAATATGACAGGAAAATTTCTAGGGTTCGAGAAAGTCAACGGCAGAGCTCACCAGATCGGATCGAGCTCGGGGCTCCGGTGGCGCTCGTCGGCGACGGGAGAACGAGGGGGACGGCGAGGAGGCAGGAGAGGAGGCGCGGCCGGAGGCGGAGGAGGCGAGGCGGCGGCGGCCAGTGGCGGGGCGAGCGCGGCGCGGGCGCGG
>NC_057814.1:311437946-311447663 GCF_018294505.1 Triticum aestivum | reverse complement strand
CCCCCGATTGGGCGGGGCGCGGCGGCGGACGCGTCCGGTCCGGTCCGGACGTGTCCGGCGGCAGAGAGGGAACGGAGCTAGGGTTGGACTGCGCGAAAATCTCGGGGGTCTCACATATTTATAGGTAGAGGGAGCTAGGAGGCTCCAAATGAGGTGCGGTTTTCGCCCACACGATCGTGATCGAACGACCTAGAGCATGGAAGAGAGTTTGGTGGGTTTTGGGCTGGTTTTTGAGGGGTTTTTGCTGCACACTCAAATGGCCTTTGCGGATGCCCGGTTAACCGTTGGAGTACCAAACGACCTCCAAATGGAACGAAACTTGACAGGTGGTCTCCGGGTGGTATACTAAGGCCACTTGACAAGCCTGGGTCCATTCCGAGAATGTTTGACACCCGCTCACGAAAGAAAACAAGAGGGGTGCGCCGGAGGAGATGGGAGCGCCGGATTGGAAAACGGACAACGGGGAAAATGCTCGGATGCCTGAGACGAACACGTATGCAAATGCAATGCACATGATGACATGATATGAAAAGCATGACATGAACAAAATGCAAAACGAAAGACAAAACCCGACCACGGAGGGAATATCATAACACATAGCCGAAAATGGCAAGAGTTGGAGTTACAAATATGGAAACTTACATGCGGGGTGTTACAACACTCCACCACTACGAGAGGATCTCATCCCGAGATCTATGACTGAAAGAACTCCGGATATTCAGAACGGAGATGGTCCTCGCGTTCCCAGGTGGCTTCCCGATCGGAATGGTGCGACCACTTCACTTTCAGGAATTTGATCGACTTGTTGCGAGTCTTGCGCTCAGTTTCTTCAAGAATAGCAACGGGGTGCTCATGATAAGACAAATATTCTTGGAGGTCAATCTCTTCGAAGTAGATGGTGCGCTCAGGCGTCTTGAAGCACTTGCGGAGCTGTGACATGTGGAACACATCGTGCACGTTCGCGAAGTTGGAAGGAAGTTCAAGTTGATAGGCGAGGTCGCCTCTTTTCCCAATGATCTTGAAAGGACCCACGTATCTAGGGGCAAGCTTCCCTTTGATACCGAAGCGACGAGTGCCTTTCATTGGAGAGACACGGAGGTAGACATGGTCTCCGATCTCGAATGCCAAATCACGATGCTTACTATCATAGTAACTCTTCTAGCGCGATTGCGCGGCTTTGAGATTATCACGGATGACTTTACACATCTCTTCAGCTTCAGTGATTAAGTCATTGCCAAGAAGTTGGCGTTCACCAGTCTCTGACCAATTGAGAGGAGTACGGCACTTTCTGCCATAGAGAATCTCGAATGGGGCCTTGCCCAAACTCGCTTGGAAGCTGTTGTTGTAGGAGAATTCAGCATATGGAAGACAATCTTCCCATTTCATGGCAAAGGAAATGACACAAGCCCTGAGCATATCTTCAAGAATTTGATTGACTCGCTCGACTTGGCCACTAGTTTGAGGATGGAAAGCTGTGCTGAAGCGAATATTGGTACCCATGGCCTTCTGAAAGGAGTCCCAGAACTTAGAGGTGAAGATGCTTCCACGATCTGAAAAAATCAATTGTGGAATGCCGTGCAAGGAGACAATTCTGGAGGTATATAGCTCTGCCAACTGAGCTGCTATGATGGATTCTTTGATTGGAAGGAAATGAGCCACTTTAGAAAGCTTGTCAATGACAACGAAGATAGCATCATTTCCACGCTTGGACTTTGGAAAACCAGTCACGAAGTCCATTTCGATATGATCAAACTTCCATTCTGGGATAGCAAGAGGTTGAAGGAGACCAGCTGGTCGTTGGTGTTCTTCTTTCACTCTTCGACAGACATCACATTCATTCACGAATTGAGCAATCTCTCGCTTCATTCGAGTCCACCAATACGACTGCTTGAGGTCATGGTACATCTTCGTACTTCCAGGATGAATGGAAAGAAGATGTGTGCCTCGTTCATTATGACTTTCCTTAGATCACCTTTAGGAACCACAATCCGGTCCTCGAAGAACAAAGTGTCTCTGTCATCAATGCGATAGCACTTGTATTTGGAAAGACCCTTGTCGATACCACGTTTCACCTTCTTCACCATGGCATCAAGAAGTTGTGCCTCACGAGTTTGATCTTCCAAAGTAGGAGAGACTATGAGGTTGGCAAGGAAGCCTTGAGGAATAACTTGGAGATTCAGCTTGCAGAAAGCTTCACAAAGATCCGGTTGGAAAGGCTTGAGAATTAAGTTGTTGCAATAAGCCTTCCTGCTTAAAGCATCTGCAATGACATTGGCCTTGCCTGGAGTATATTCAATACTCGGATTGTACTCTTGAATCATTTCGACCCATCGAGTCTGCCTGAGGTTGAGGTTGGGCTGAGTGAAGATATACTTGAGACTCTTGTGATCAGTGAAAATGTCCACTTGTCTTCCCAACAAGAGATGTCTCCGCGTTATTAATGCATGGACAACTGCCGCCAACTCAAGATCGTGAGTGGGGTAGTTCTTCTCATTGGGCTTCAACTGACGAGAGGTATAGGCCACAACTTTCTTCTCTTGCATTAACACAGCACCGAGACCTTGGAGAGAAGCATCACAGAAAACTTCAAATGGCTTGGATTCATCAGGAGGAGTCAAGACAGGAGCTGTGACAAGTTTCTCTTTGAGAGTGTTGAAAGCAACATCACACTCAGGAGACTAGACATACTTCACATGCTTTTGGAGGAGGTTGGAAAGAGGCTTTGCAATCTTGGAGAAATTCTCAATGAATCTTCGGCAATAGCTTGCAAGACCAAGAAAACTGCGGAGCTGCTTGACATTCTGAGGGGGTTCCCAATTCACAATTGCGGACACCTTCTCGGGGTTAACAGCGATGCCATTGGCAGAGATGATGTGACCAAGGAAAAGAACTTCATCGAGCCAAAACTCACATTTGGAGAACTTCGCATAGAATTTATACTCCCTGAGCTTGTCGAGCACCAATCGCAAATGTTTGGCATGGTCCTTCTTATTCTTGGAGAAGACCAAGATATCATCGAGATATACCAGGACGAATTCATTGGTATAGGGGTTGAAGATGAAATTCATCATCCGAGAGAATACTGGAGGAGCATTGACAAGGCCGAAAGACACGACAGTATATTCATAAGAACCAAAGCTTGTTCTGAATGCTGTCTTGGGAATATCTTCTGCACGAATGCGAATCTGATGATAACCCATACGAAGGTCAAGCATGGAGAATACTTTAGCACCTTTGAGTTGCTCAAATAGCTCATTGATGTTGGGAAGTGGGTACTTGTTCTTGATTGTCTTCTTGTTGAATGGACGGTAGTCGACACAAAGTCGGTCCGTGCCATCCTTCTTCTTGACAAAAAGAACACCACAAACCACAACCCCATGGAGAAGAACTCGGTCTGATCAAACCCAGACGCTCTTGTTCATCGAGCTGTTTCTTCAATTCCTTTAGCTCGTTGGGTCCAAGCTTGTATGGACGCTTGCAAACGGTTTCGGTGCCAGGCTCTAGTTCGATAACGAACTCAACTGGCCAGTGAGGAGGCATACCCGGAAGCTCTTTTGGAAAGACATCTTGATACTCACAAACGACTGGAATTTGAGAGATGGCATTCAATTCGCCCTTCTCATTGAGAGAAAAAAACCGAATGGTTTCATCACGAGTGGCATAAATAATCAAATCCTCAGAAGAGTGTGTCAATTGAATTTCCCTGGCAGCACAATCAAGTTGAGCCTTGTGCTTAGAAAGCCAGTCCATCCCGAGAATAAGATCAATAACCGAGTCACCAAGAACAACTGGAGAAGACAAAAATTTATAGTTTCCCACTTGATGGAAACATCGGGAGCAACCAAACTAGAAGTCCAAAGCTTTCTCGGAGAAACAACTTGCATAACTTTGGATAAAATCTCTGTGTCAACATTGTGCTTCGATGCAAATGGGTATGACAAGAAAGAATGCGATGCACCAGTATCAAAAAGAACTTTTGCAGGAATATCATTAACTGAGAGATTACCCATTATCACATCAGTAGATTCCTCCGCTTGAGCTGCATTCATCATGTTCACCTTAGCAGACTTTGGATTATGCTTGACCACTGCATTGCTGGAAGATCTGACAGGAGGAGGAGGCAGAAGACGCCTTTGGTTGAAGCACTTGTTAGCATAGTGACCTTTCTGCTGACACTTGTTGCAAGTCACCTCTGAGAGTGGACGGTGATAAGGAGCATTGGACTTTGGAGCTTGATTCTGAGACTTGTTCTGATAGCCAGAGTTGGAAGAGTTGGAAGAACCATGGCCACCTTTGTTCTTCTGCTGGTAAGGCTGACGAAACGGAGGAGGAGGAGGCAACCAGAACTTCTGTTGCTTAGCTGCCACAAGTGAGGAAGAAGAAGACTGAACTGCATCCCTGACTCTTTTCTTAGAAGCCTCACACTTGAGCTGAGCAGCCTCTTTCTTCAGTGCCATATTGTAGAATTGATCAAACTGAGTAGGCTCAACCAGAACGAGAGCTAACTGCAGATCCTCTCTAAGGCCACCTCTGAATTGATAGATCATGCTCTTTTCATCAGGAACGTCTTGTTTAGCGAAGCGAGCAAATTTCTGAAACTGGATGTTGTATTGATACACAGACATGTTGCCTTGCTTGAGATTGTGGAACTCCTCACGCTTGCTCTCAACAACACTTTGTGGAATGTGGTGCGCTTTGAAGTCCTGACAGAAGTTAGTCCAAGTGATCACACAACCTCCTCTGGAATCTTTGTATTGTTGAAACCAATCAGCAGCTTGGTCCTTGAGCTGGAAAGAAGCGAACTTGACATAGTCCTCAGGCCTGACATTGCTACATTCAAAATGCTTGTTGATGTCCACGAGCCAATCATCGGCATCCGTGGCCTCGGCACAGTAGCTGAAAGACTTGGGTTGATTTGCGAGAAACTGGTTGAGAGTAGCAAAGTGAAACTGATTGTTGCCTTGACCTTGATTTCCTTGATTGCCTTGCCCTTGGGTGCGTTCTTGCAAGAGTTGCAGAATCATCTGAGCATTGGCGTTGGTGGCTGCCATGATAGCTTGCCATGCCTCCGGAGGCGGAGGTGGTGGCGGAGGGTTCGCTTGACTCCCTTCATTGCGATCCGGATTCTGACGCGTTGGCGGAGCCATCCTGAAGAGGGTGACATCCGTTAGCATGTTGATAGACAAATAGATAAGTAGAATCAACGGATAGAAATTGCAACATATAGTCTTCACAATAAACATTCGAACGAAGATGAACGAATGAATTCCATAGTAAATCATCACACTTCCGTTAAGTTGAGAAGCCACTTGAAAAGATATGGAATCAACATCTGACTTTGAAGCAACTCGAATATCACAATACAATACAAAACAAAGTATTGGCTTGCAGAATAAGCTAGAACAAACATATGATAGAGATTTCGTCCGAAGTTTTTATGGTGGGGCCCACACGGGCTCAATCATACAGCACCATCATGTACAAGGCTGTGCACATGACATACGAAGCGTCCTCGAGTCGGCATAGCCAAGGACTCTTTAAGACACTACGAGACCACTGTAAAACCAACCGTGTACAGGCGGACCACTAGACGTCGAACCCCAATCTCATATCATGCGTCTGTCGGAAAGATATCCTAAGGCTACTTGAATTCCCACTTATAAACTCCCGAAACTTTCTGGTTATGCAATCTGGTGTTGGGGATACAGGGGACACAAAATATATCACCCAAACTAACAATCCCTAGATCCAGTTGTATCCATCCGTCAACACATAACCAAGAAACCTTCGGAAATCGTTTACCTCAACCTTCGAAAAGCATCTGTTATACAAGTTATGGCAATACTCCCGAAGTCCCGCCCCAGTACTGGGTGGCGTCGAGGTGATCTCACCAACAGCTGCATAAAAGAGATTTCGATGTCGGCGAAACTCAGGTATTCCAGAACTGCAACGATAAAATTGTGACGACAACACCTCGGAGCTCAACTCCCCGGGACACTGCCACAACCCGTAAATGTCAGGAGGCACCAAGAACAATGTTCTCGTCACAAAACCATCGGAACGATTCCAAGATACCCGCATGATCCTAAAAAAAAATTAGTGAAATTTGAGGAGAGAAGAGTCAAAACTTCTACGTCAGAAGACCTCACCAGAGCGACGAAGGGACTGAGGAGTAAAAAGAATCCTACTCTCCGATATATATAATCCTAAGACTCAAAACATTTTTGTTCTAGACTCAACAACGCCAGTGATTCGATCAAGCAGGGGGCTCCTAAGTCGGGGATGGCTCTGATTACCAACTTGTAACGCCCACGATGCGGCTATATCTCCCACGTGTCGAGGCACGACTTAGAGGCATAACCGCATAGTGGTTTTGTCGCAAGAAGGGTCATCTTCGCACAATCCCATGTAATGAACAAGAATGGGATAAAGAGTTGGCTTACAATCGCCACTTCACACAATACATAAATATAATTCATACATCATCCAAAATACACACTTATAGACCGACTACGGTCAAAATCCAGATGAAAATAAGATAACCCCAAATGCTAGATCCCCAATCGTCCCAACTGGGCTCCACTACTGATCATCAGGAAAAGACACATAGTACCGACCACGTTCCTCATCGAACTCCCACTTGAGATCGATCCCATCATCTGCACTGGCATCGTCGGCACCTGCAACTGTTTTGGTAGAATCTGTGAGTCACGGGGACTCAGCAATCTCACACCCGCGAGATCAAGACTATATAAGCTTATAGGAAAGGATGGTGTAATGAGGTGGAGCTGCAGCGGCAATAAGCATATATGGTGGCTAACATACGCAAGAGAGAGCGAGAAGAGAAGCAACGGAACGGTCGCCATCTAGCAATGACCAAGAAGTGATCCTGAACTCCTACTTACGTCATACATAACTCAAACCGTGTTCACTTCCCGGACTCCGCCGAGAAGAGACCATCACGGCTACACACGCAGTTGATGTATTTTAACTGGGTCAAGTGACAAGTTCTCTACAACCGGACATTAACAAATTCCCATCTGCCTCATAACCGCGGGCACGGCTTTCGAAAGATAATACCCTGCAGGGGTGTCCCAAATTAGCCCATCATAAGCTCTCACGGTCAACGAAGGATAAACCTTCTCCCGGAAAGACCCGATCAGTCTCGGAATCCCGGTTTACAAGACATTTCGACAATGGTAAACCAAGACCAGCAAAGCCGCCCGATGCGCCCACAAATCCCGATAGGAGCTGCACATATCTCGTTCTCAGGGCACACCAGATGAGACATCCTACGAGTAAAACCAGACCTCGAGTTTCCAGGAGGGGGCCCCGCAGTCTACTCAGTTCGGACCAACACTCGAAGGAGCACTGGCCCGGGGGGTTAAAATAAGATGACCCTCGGGCTCGCGAAAACCCAGGGGAAAGGCTTAGGTAGCAAATGGTAAAACCAAGGTTGGGCCTTGCTGGAGGAGTTTTATTCAAGGCGAACTGTCAAGGGGGTCCCATAAATCACCCAACCGTGTAAGGAACGCAAACTCAAGGAACATAAAACCGGTAAGACAGAAACTAGGGCGGCAAGAGTGGAACAAAACACCAGGCATAAGGCCGAGCCTTCCACCCTTTACCAAATATATAGATGCATTAATTAAATAAGATATATTGTGATATCCCAACATATCCATGTTCCAACATGGAACCAACTTCAACTTCACCTGCAACTAGCAACGCTATAAGAAGGGCTGAGCAAAAGCGGTAACTTAGCCAAACAACGGTTTGCTAGGAAAGGATGGTTAGAGGCTGATATGGAAATATGGGAGACATGATATAGCAAGTGATAGGTAGCGCAGCATGGCAATAGAGCGAACAACTAGCAAAGCAAAGATAGAAGTGATTTCGAGGGGTGGTCATCTTGCCTGCAAGGCTTTCAGAGTTGTCGAAAGCTTGATCCTCGTAAGCGTACTCGACAGGTTCCTCGTTCACGAACTCGTCTCCCGGCTCTACCCAAGACAAGAACACAAACAAACGGAACCACAATCAACCTCGGGAAATGCACAAGCAACATGATGCAAAACATGAATGATATGCAAGATATGATATGCGATGCATATGCGTGCTCCGGAAGGAAAATGATGAACAAGGCAGTAACTTGGCAAACCAAGCATGCCACTGGAAAGATGAGATGATTTCGATCGAAATCGATATAAAGATCACCGGAAAAGGATGCACGGTTTGCAAATGGCAAGCAAAACAAGAATGACACGAATCTGTGATTAACAGCTTGATAGCACTTAAAATGCAACAAGCAACAATACTACAGCACTCCAACATAGCAACAAAGCATATGGCAGTAATCTACAGGAGATGCTTGACAAAAGATGAACACTGAGCTACGGCTAGATCACAACATAACGAGCTCAAACAAGCATGGCAAAAGTGCAAAAGATAACAGGTTCACAGACTGAAATTACTGGACATGCAGAAAACAGCATCAGATAGCAATGTTCAGAGCAAGAAATCAACATGCTATAGGAAATTAACATAGCCAAACAAGGCATGACAGTATTCTACTAAAAGCACATGACAAAAGTCCCTTACTGACCATAAGCCAAAAAGGACCAGAAGATATGATGGAAAGCATGTAAACATAGCAAGTTTCGTTATCAGGTTTCAGACTTGATGCACTCACCACAGAGCATGGCAGAAATAATAATATGAAGGCATCTTGGTGAGCTTGATGCACTCACCACAAAGCAACGCATGACAAAACAATCATACCTAAAGCAAGATGGCATGTTTATGAAGCTATCCATGGAAAGAACAAATGCATAGCATGTATGGATCAACTACAATAAGCTTGGCAAAATTGCATATCATGTTAAGAATCTGCCAGAAATATTTTATAGCAAAAGTAGAGCAAGATTGAGTCATGCTATGGCACTCCATAATTGCAAACAAGGGCAGGAATGGATCAATTACAACTATATCTACAAATCATCCTTACTGAACATCTCCAAAATATGCATGGATCTCTCTGTAGCATCAAGTTTACATGGCAACAAAGTAACAGCAGACAAGGACTTCAGAGAAAACACTAAGTCTCTGAAATCAGAAACATTACGGGGCCTAGTTTGCATGCTTGTGCTAGTCACCGCAGAGATCACAAGAATACATGGCATACACCACTGGAAAGATGGCATGGTATACAAAAAAACACATGTAGAGCTCATGCCCATAAGATGCACAGATTAAATGATACAAAAATGAAAAATCTCCAACTTCTGCTAAGAACCAGAAGATTACAGCAACTAGCACTCTTGCAACAGAGATTTGGGCATCAAGATGGCCTCTAATGAACATGGTGCAATTGAACAAAATGTAGATCATCACGAGCCGAACAATTTGACATATTACACGCGCAAAACGGAGCTACATGCAGAGAGTTATGCAATGTTGAACATGGGCACTCGCTGTGAAAAAAATATGACAGGAAAATTTCTAGGGTTTGAGAAAGTCAACGGCAGAGCTCACCAGATCGGATCGAGCTCGGGGCTCCGGTGGCGCTCGCCGGCGACGGGAGAACGAGGGGGACGGCGAGGAGGCAGGAGAGGAGGCGAGGCCGGAGGCGGAGGAGGCGAGGCGGCGCCGGCGCCGGCGGCGGCCAGTGGCGGGGCGAGCGCGGCGCCGGCGGCAGCGATGGCCGGCGGCGGCGGCGAG
>NC_057814.1:311425480-311437618 GCF_018294505.1 Triticum aestivum | reverse complement strand
GGCGAACGGCGGCGGGTCGGGCGACACGTGGCGGCCCCCGATTGGGTGGGGCGCGGCGGCGGACGCGTCCGGTCCGGTCCAGACGTGTCCGGCGGCGGAGAGGGAACGGAGCTAGGGTTGTACTGCGCGAAAATCTCGGGGGTCTCACATATTTATAGGTAGAGGGAGCTAGGAGGCTCCAAATGAGGTGCGGTTTTCGCCCACACGATCGTGATCGAACGACCTAGAGCATGGAAGAGAGTTTGGTGGGTTTTGGGCTGGTTTTTGAGGGGTTTTTGCTGCACACTCAAATGGCCTTTGCGGATGCCCGGTTAACCATTGGAGTACCAAACGACCTCCAAATGGAACGAAACTTGACCGGTGGTCTCCGGGTGGTATACTAAGGCCACTTGACAAGCCTGGGTCCATTCCGAGAATGTTTGACACCCGCTCACGAAAGAAAACAAGAGGGGTGCGCCGGAGGAGATGGGAGCGCCGGATTGGAAAACGGACAACGGGGAAAATGCTCGGATGCCTGAGACGAACACGTATGCAAATGCAATGCACATGATGACATGATATGAAAAGCATGACATGAACAAAATGCAAAACGAAAGACAAAACCCGACCACGGAGGAAATATCATAACACATAGCCAAAAATGGCAAGAGTTGGAGTTACAAATATGGAAAGTTACATGCGGGGTGTTACACGGAGGTGCCTGCGTCGGTGGGCTGCGCCGCCGACGCGGTCTTGAGGGCGAGCTTGAGCGATGCCAGGGCCTGCTTGGCGTCCCCCTTGATGGTGAGGACACCCTTGCTTCTAGGCATCTTCATGAGGTTGTAGGCCGGATGGGTCGCTGCCTTGAACTGGGCCAACGCCGGGTACCCGAGGATGGAGCTGTATGGGAGGCCGATGCGGGCGAGGTCGAAGTCGACCAGCTCAGTGCGGTAGTTGTCGCGCGTGCCGAAGGTGACGGGGAGGCGGATCTGCCCAGGGAGCGGGCAGTGCCGCCACCAACTCCTGAGAAAGGCTTGCTGAGGCTCAGCCGCTCGAGCGGCACGTGAAGAACGCTGAAGGCCTCCACGGAGAGCAAGTTGAGGCTGGCGCCACCGTCGATGAGGGTCTTGGTGACGGCAACATTGTAGATGGTGGGCGTGCAGAGCATCGGAAGCATAACCGAGCCGGCGGTGGAGACAGGGTGGTCTTCTGAGTCGAAGGTGAGGTCGGCTTCGGGCGCAACCCAGCCCGGCGGAGCCCCCGAGCGCTTGGAGGCGGCGCCGATCTGGCGGAGGAATGGCTTGACATGGCGATCTGAAGGCGGCGGTTGAGAGCCGCCTAGCAGGGCCGCGACCGCGTGGTGCGTCGGTGCCGCGTAGCGCGCAGTGAAGAGGTCGCGCAGTTCCTCCCAAGATGCCACCGTGGACCCGGGGAGGTTGAGCAGCCAGGCGCGCGGTGCGCCGGTGAGGGCCATGGGAAACCAGTTGGCCATGACCTTGTCGTCGCCCCCAGCCTCGAGGATGGCCTCCTCCTATGCTAGCAGGAAAACTGCTGGGTCCGCCGCACCGTCGTAGCGCGGCGGCATCTCCGGCCTGAACTTGGGTGGCCACCGCACCTGCCGCAGGCGGGGGCCAGGGCTCGGAGCCCCTGGCCCCGTCGTCAGCGCCGGCCGTCAGAGTCGGTAGCGGGGCGCCTGTCATAAAGGCGTTGCGCGGTGGTGGAGGAACGTAGGTTGGCGGAGGGAAAGCTATGGCGCACCCCTACCTGGCGCGCCAAATGTCGGATCATGGGTTCCGGCAAAACCCTTAAGGTTCGAACTCTGGGGTGCGCGCGAAGTTCTTTCCTCCCTACCGATCTACGCCCTAGCTTGCTAAGATCTCGCAGACGAACTCACAACACAAAAGACACAAGATTTATACTGGTTCGGGCCACCGTTGTGGTGTAATACCCTACTCCAGTGTGGTGGTGGTGTGTTGCCTCTTGGGCTGATGATGAATAGTACAAAGGGCAGAACAGCCTCCTGAGGTTGAGGTGTTCTGGTGCTCTATGAGCTTGTGGGTGAGAGGATGGAAGAAGGAATCGATCCCCCTACTGTGGTGGCTGTTCTACTTATATAGGCCCTGGTCCTCTCCCCAAATATTGAGTGGGAAGGGAGCCAACAATGGCCAGTTTGAAAGGGGGCAGCTAGTACAGCTTATCCTGACAAAAGCGGTCTTCGCCTACAAAAGGCTCTGGTGGTGACGCCGTCTTGGGCTCCATGGTGACCTCCGTCTTGCCGTCCCGCTGGTCATGGTCTCGTTGCACCAATATGGAAACCTTTGCTTGATACCTCGGTACTCTGCGCCTGCGCTTGCCTCCTTAGCACCAAAGGGGAAACAAGGACACTGCGCGCGCTGGCGCCCGCCTGGTCTCGATCGTCATGGCTCACGTCACGAGAACCTCGCGAGGTTTGCCCTGCCTTGATCTCTCCGCTCCTCGCGAGCCAGCCTGGTGAGGCCGCTCCTGAGGAGGTCTTGTGTCGTCTGCCTCGCGAGGCTTGGCCCCTCGCGAGGGTCTTGGATGCCTTGTTGATGAAGATGGGCCGTACTGGCCCACTAGCACAGCCACGCCGTGGGCCGCAGGCAGGCAAGTCTGGGGACCCCCGTTCCCAGAACGCCGACAGAAGACGCCAAAGCTCTCCGTTAACAACAACAATGACCAGAAGATAAAACACTTGAGGCGCAACGTGCCCTCCGAGACACAAGTCGTGCCGTTGCCGCACGCAACCGACATACGCGTGAGCAAGAAGAAGCACTTCGAGATGAAGTTCAAGAAAGGAACTATCAAGCATGATTGCACTGACAAGTTCCACAAGCTCCTCCACAAGCTAGACAAGAACCACAAGTTCGCCAAGAGCAACGAGACAATGGGGATCCTCCATGCCAAGAGCAAGTTCAGGATAAAATCCTCCACGTCAAGGATGTCATCACCCTCGACCCCAACACAATGAAGAGCAACGCTACGGCAAACTCAAGTTCACCATGCCCAAGTTTTCCGGAAGCAATGATCCCGAAGAGTACCTTTCATGGGCATTGTAGGTCGACAAGATCTTTCATTTGCACAACTATGTGGAAGAGAAGAAGATCACCATGGCATCCCTTGAGTTCCAAGACTATGTCCTCATTTGGTGGGAGCAAGTCATTGAGCATCGAGAAGCAGGAGGTGAACCACCAATAACAACTTGGGATCAGATGAAGGATGTCATGAGAGCGTGCTTCATGCCAACATACTATAACCGCGACCTCTTCAAGCGACTACAACTCCTCAAGCAAGGAACAAAGACCGTTGAAGAGTACTACAAGGAAATGGAAATTGCCATGATACGAGCTAATGTCATGGAAGATGATGAGAAAAATATGGCCCGCTTCTTGAATGGACTCAACCACCCTATCAAGAAAATCGCCGACTTCCAACCTTACTCAAACCTCATCAAGCTAGTGCATCAAGCTACTAAAGCGGAGCGACAAGTGCAAGATGACTTCAAGTATGCCAAATACTCTTCCAAGACATATGGCTCTTACAACCAAGATTCAACGACTACACCAACTTCTACCTCAACCAAACCTTCTACAAGCAACGGCGACAAGTCAAGTTACAAGAAAACTTCGACAACCTCAAGTCGTCCTCCTACTACAAGCAACTTCGAGCCGAGATCTTCATCATCTACAACTCCACCGTATGAGACCATAAATACAAGTTCCATCAAATGCTTCACATGCGGCGGTCGAGGCCACAAGTCCTTCGAGTGTACCAACAAGCGTACCATGATTCTCAACGATGACGATACATACGACTCCATGAGCAAAGGAGAAATGAAAGCCCTTGAGAATGTGGCTATGCACGGGCAAGTGAATGAGGATGAAGATGATCAAGTCTTTTGTGACGAAGATTCGAGCCCCGCTCTAGTTGTCTCCAAGGTCTTGACTCTTCAACATCAACAAGACAAAGACCAAAGATGGCATATCTTCCACACCAAGGCGGGCATCAATGAAAGGTCCATGAAGGTCATCATCGGCGGAGTTAGTTGCCATAACTTGGCAAGTGAAGAACTATGCTCCAAGCTCCAATTGGTCAAGATGAAGCACACGCATCCCTACAAGGTCCAGTGGCTTAGCGACTCTGGCACAATTCAAGTGGAACACATGGTCCATGTCTCCTTCAAGATCGGAGCAACGAAGACACGTTGGAGTGTGACGTTGTTCCTATGTCCGTTTGCCACCTCCTACTTGGAAGACCATGGCAATTACACGGCGGCGTCATCCACAATCGGCGAACCAATCACTATAGCTTCAAGATGAAAGGGAAGGAGTACATTCTACGACCTATGTCTCCAAGCCAAGTGATCGCCGACAAGCAAGCTACCAACCATCATGGAGAAAATAGTGAGAGAGCGAACCACCAAAAAGACAGTGAGCGCCACAAGCCCAAATTGAGTGCCTCCACGATGAGTGACAAGAAAAACCTAGTGCTATTCGCTACAAAAAGTGAGATGAGAGAAGTGTGTGAGAAACCATCAAGTGTTATGCACTATGTCCTATTGTGCAAGGACGAGGCACCTAATACTAACACCTCTCACAATTTACCTTTAGTGTTATCTTCTCTATTGCAGGAACTCCAAGATGTATTCCCCGACGAGCTACCTCCGGGTCTACCTCTTCTTCGAGGCATCGAAGACCGCATCGACGTCATCCCCGGAGCACCTCTTCCTAACAAGGCTCCCTACCGCGTCAACCCCGAGGAAACCAAGGAGATCCAACGGCAAATACAACAACTCATCAACAATAGCAATGTACGAGTAAGCTTGAGCCCATGTGCCATCCCGGTAATCCTTTTCCCAAGAAAGATGGTACATATCGCATGTGTTCTGATTGTCGTCCTATCAATGCTATCACGGTTAGATATCGCTACCCCATTCCACGCTTAGACGACATGCTAGATGAGCTTAGCGGCGCCCCAATTTTCTCTCAAATTGATCTTAAAAGTGGCTACTATCAAATACACATCCAAGAAGGTGATGAGTGCAAAACTGCTTTTAAAACCAAGCTTTGCTAGTATGAATGGTTGGTCATGCCAATGGGTTTATCCGAAGCACCTGGAACATTTATGCGTGTGATGCATTTTGTTCTTCGTCCATACATTAGCGTATTTGTTGTGGTCTATTTTGATGATATTCTTGTCTTTAGCAAATCTCTCAAAGATCATGTTACCCATCTTAGAACCATTTTGCAAACTCTTAGAAAAGAGCGCCTTTATGCTAATATGGACAAATGCCTTTTTGGTGTTGATAAGCTCATTTTCTTGGGTTTCGTTGTGTCTTCTAAGGGTGTTCATGTAGATGAATCTAAGATCAATGCTATTCAGACTTGGCCTCAACCAACCAACTTGCAACAAGTGCAAAGTTTCCTCGGCTTAGCCGGCTTCTATTGTAGATTCGTTAAGGATTTTAGCACTATTGCATCCCCTTTGCATCCTTTGAGTAAGAAAAATGCACCATTTGTTTGGGGACCATCCCAAGATACCACATTTAATGAGCTTAAGAATTTGCTTACACATGCCCCTTTGCTTGCATTACCCAACTTTGATAAACCATTTGAAATACATTGTGATGCTAGCGGTTACGGCATAGGAGGTGTGTTAATGCAAGAGAAGCGCCCCATAACTTACTTTAGTGAAAAACTTTCCAGAGCGCAACTCAATCACCCCGTATATGAGAAAGAGTTATATGCTTTAGTGAGAGTCTTGCATGTTTGGGAGCATTATCTCCGCCCTCATGAGTTAATTCTCCACACCGATCATGAAACACTTAAGTATCTTAAGGGTCAACCTAAGTGGAACAAGCGTCATGCTAACTGGAGTGAATTCATTGAGTCATTTCCTTATGTCATGAAGTACATCAAAGGCAAAGAGAACGTTGTGGCAGATGCGCTTTCCCGTTGATGCATGCTTGTTACCCAACTTGAATCGAATGTCATTGGCTTTGAGCACATAAAATACATGTATGTGCATGATCCTGCTTTTGTTATTCCATATGCCAAATGTTTGACGCATACATCTTGGGAACGCTATTACATCAAAGATGATTATCTTATGACAGCTAACAAACTATGTATCCCCGATTCTTCTCTTCGTTTGTTACTTTTGAAAGAATCTCATGGAGGAGGACTTATGGGACACTTTGGATGCGACAAGACATTCGCCATGCTCTCCAAGAACTACTTTCGGCCCAAGATGTTCAGTGACGTCTCAACCTACACCAACCGATGCTCTACATGTCGCAAAGCTAAGTCTAAAGCTCAATCCCATAGTCTATATATGCTACTCGAAATTCCGTATCACCCATGGGAAGATATTTGTATGTACTTTGTGCTTGGTTTGCCTAGAACTAGAAACGGCAAAGATTCTGTGTTTGTTGATGTGGATTGATTCTCTAAGATGGATCATTTCATCCCATGCAACAAGATAGACGATGCTTCACATGTTGCAAATCTTTTTTGTAGAGAAATTCTGCGTCTACATTGAGTGCCAAGGACGATCGTCTCGGACCACGACATCAAGTTCCTAAGCTACTTTTGGAAGACCTTATGCGCCAAGCTCGAAATCAAGCTTTTGTTCTCTTCAGCATACCATTCTCAAACTGACGGCCAAAAGGAGGTCACGAACCGGACGCTATATACCCTCCTACGCGTGTTGATCAAGAAGAACATCAAGCAGTGGGAAGAGTGCCTACCCATCGCCGAGTACACCTACAATCGTGCAAGACACTCTACTACCGGCAAGTCCCCCTTTGAGGTCGTCTACGGCTTCAACCCGTTGTCCCCATTGGACATCTACCCCTTCCGTTACAATAGCGCATCAACATGGACGCGAGTGCACGAGTGAACTATCTCAAGAAGATGCATGATGATACAAGGCACACCATCGAGGGCCAAGTACAACGACTCGCGACCAAGCTCAACATCAACAAGCAAACCATGATATTCAACATTGGAGATCTTGTATGGCTACACCTTCACAAGGAATGCTTCCCCAATGAACGCAAGTCCAAGCTACGACCACGAGCCGATGGACCCTTCAAGGTGCTCGAGTGCTACAACAACAATGCGTACAAGATCAACTTACCACGCGACAAGTACTCCATGAGCGATATCTTTTTTTTGATAGAAAGACTGTAAGGGAACCCCCTACAGTATAATTGGTGCAACAAACCCAAATTGCAAGTACCATGCCTTGAACCTGGGTGGGTGGGAAGGCATCAACCCCTCCCCACCAGTAGGCTATGCCTTAGTCTGCCATGAGTGATATCTTCAATGTCAAAGATCTCTATCCCTACCATGGTGATAAGGATTTTGATCCAAGGTCGGATTTTTCCCAAGGGAGGGGAGATGATGCAGAGCATCCTTCGGTCATCCCCATGGACCTACCTACGTCTCCCACGACGCCACTTGTACCAATGAGAAGAGCTCGAGCAAAGGCTATCCAAGATAAGGTGAACTCGCTCCTCTCCGAACTACCACTTTCCACATATGAGACATGGATACTACCTCAAGCGGAAACCCTATGTGTGATCAGGTACTTGGAGGAAAGCCACAGGACAGCTACATCCAACGGACAAGACGGTGAGGGCACCAAGTAAAAGGACCAAGAGAAAGAGCTACCAGGAATCTACAACCACCGGACGACCGGTACTCGTCGAATGTCCGACGCCTGGGAGCTTCAGCTAGCCAGCCAAGTCCCAGCCTGCGCATGCTCCAGCAGCCAGACGGCCGACACCGACTGGACGTCCGACATGCTCCAGCCCCCGCAAGACCGAGCCCTTCCGAGCGACCAGCACCACCATCACAGAACCAAAATGTCAGAAGTATGGATACCACCAGACGATCGATGATCCGGACGACCGATGCCCACTGGAAATCTGACGCCACCGGATCAAAGCCAAAAATCGGAAATCCGACACTTACCGGACGTCTCAGCCCCCGCGAGACACCGGACGACCGGTAACTATCGGACGTCCGACGCTTGTGTGTTGACTGTGTATTGGGCCGAAGCCCATGTATCCTTTCATGACCCTAGACAATATATACTCCTCCTCCTTCCTCTTTTTAGGGTTAGCAAAGAATTAGCTCATTTGAGAGATAGAGCTTTGCTCATCCACTTGATACCTTCTCCATTGGAGTTCACGACCTCTACGGAGAAGATCCCCCAAGTGGATTGAAGACCCCATCACGGGAAGACCCCTCAAGACCTCCTCACGGAGAAGACCTTTTGTATCGTCCTTTGTTGCGTTCGAATATTGTATCACTCTTTATGTTCGTGGACCTAGCACATGTGTGATTGTTTCTCGTTAATTTGAGTGTTTCCTCTTGTTTTCCCCTCGTGTTTGCCCTCGTGTTCTTCGTAGGATCTGCCCCAATCATGAAAGATCGGCCCTAGGGTTTCCACCCTACATCAAAGAAGAAGCCAAGAACCCAAAGAGCAGACACCATCCCCAAGAAGCCTCAGTACTTGTCAGAATTTATTTATTTTCGTTGTAGGGAAGCAGGACATTATGCTACTAAATGTCCCGACAAGATGAAAGCTGGAGCTGAGTAGTTGGAATTTTGATATTGGTAGTAACTGTAGTAGGAAGAAAATTTATTTTCATGAGTACAATGAGTTGAGTTATGTAATGGATGCGTCAGAGATTGTAATGAATTCATGGATAAATAATGTTAAGGTGTCCTAATTTCATATGTTGAATTGTATGAGTTGTTACTCAATGAACACAGATCTTGACCATTTTTGAGGAGATGAGAAATATGGTCTACGGATGGATTCGTGTATTACATTTTAAGGGTGGTAGTACCCTATGAGAACACCTGACCAATGGAAAGGAAAAATGTATTCTGCAGAGTGGAGTTTGGACAAAATAAGTATGAGTTTTATGTTAATGTCTTGGTTACCCCGAGAGTATGAAGAAATGAAGTACTTTTGGATTTAAAGGAAGTATACTATTGAAATATGGAACAATATAACTCAAAAGGATGAGTTAAAGTTGTGCAAGTATTGAAGTGGGCCCAAAACCCACAGGACCAAGAGTTAATAAGGATCAAGCACTACCTTGTTAAATTGAGAAATCCTGAAGAAGCTATGATTCCATCAACACACGTTTCTTAGGAGGATACAAAAACCTGAGAGTTGTCAAGAAACGATAAATATTTTGTTCAGCTTGCGGAATCAAAGGAATTATCCAAACTAAGTTCGGCGACAAGAGAAATTCTGCAATGCTTGTGAGGATGCCCAAGTGTTAGAATATGTGAATCACTGTCTACGTATGTAGTAATGGTTCAAGTACGGGATGGATAGGCTGCATACCGGAGACTTCATCATGAACTATCATATGTTGATGGAAAATCAGAGAGCCCTGAAAACCTTAGAACAATGTCGGCACGATAAGCCAAAAACCTTAGAATGGCAGGACGATGGAACCCTATACAGGAAATCGTGCCAACCGTAGGTTATAGGGTGAGATTCAACCCAGGCCCATTTCTTGCAGGAGAAGCCAATAATGATTAACCACCATGAGATTTTGATAGTTGTTTAGTATTGGCGATAGACCCGTCAGCTAACAAGACCGAGTCTCGGAAGAACTTTATTTTGATGACAGGACTCAAGATTTTGAGGAAAACGGTATGCCTATACCAGAAGAGCGTCGGTGTAGGAGTTATCCTGAAGATTTGAGAAGACTGACACGGCTAACTCTGAGGATGGAGTACGTAAGTTTTGTTGGAATCATAACCCTGCTTTTAAGTGTGCTAGCACCCCACACCCTTTCCGACCAATGGTTTTGCTGGAACACCCCCAAAACCCTAAGATTTTCTTGCTAGCCTCTTCGAATCTCGAGGACGAGATTCATTTTAAGTGTGGTAGTTTGTAACATCCCAAAATTCTAAATTTTGGAATGTTATATTAAATATATAATTATGTTTGTTGGTTTGATTGTTGTGTGGATTATTGAGTGAATTTGAAAAAAAAATTAAGTTGAATGAGAGGGAATAAAAGGACTTTCCCAAAAATTCTATTTGAATCCTTGTTTAATTTGAAGTTTGAATCTTGTCAAAAATTCTCTGGAAAAAAAATACGAGAGGAGGAATATGAAACTCGACAAAATCAGAGACAAGGTTTGAGAATTTATTCGAAACTCAAATTGTATTTCATTTTGGAGTTATTGCAAAAATGATTATCTTTTTTATTTTTATTTGGCCATGAAAATATGTTCATGTTTTAGGAATTTTTATTCTGAAAATTTTCATATATAATATGTCTATATATAATGTTTTTTATTTTTTTATTTGTCTTTTTTCGCTATTTAAAAAAAAAACAAAAAAGCGCGCCCGCCAGGTAGGCCAACCGGCCCACTCACCAGGCCAGGCCATGGCCCAGCCGCCAGCAGGCCAGCCCTAGCGGGCAGCCATGCCTAGGGCTGGGCATTCGGTTCCCCCGAACCGATCGGGTCGGTTCCTCGGTGTATTTAAAATTCTGGTTCTGCCAAAATACTGATCGAAGATTATGTGCACCGAAATTTTGATTCGGTCGTCGATTCGACCGAACAGCACCCAGATATATTTAATAACAGCTGGAGTCGCTGCCTCTAGTCAGATCTACAGTGCATGTACCATTAGCAGGAGCTGGTATACTTTATTCTGATGTACAGTGCCTCCTTGGCTACTCCCTCCGATTGATTCTCTCGAGTAACTCTGTAAAATTAGTCGTGGGGCTCACTAGGTGAAGTACCTACCCGAGGGAGTACTACTTTTTTACACACTTCATAGCGATGGCGGCTTAGTTGGTCAGGTTTACCACCTCCCGACGCAGCCGTGGGACTCGTGCACTTATAGCAACAAAGTAGAAAATAGACGGTCCATGTTCTTACAAAGGAGCACTTGAGTAAGGAACAGGCGCGCAGGTCTGACCTCTATGTTTACTCGGTTTTTGGTCCATTAGGGTAATCAAGGGATACACCCGAATTCACCGGACTAATTTCGGTTTTCAACAAATGCAAACCGAACATACTATCGAAGTTCTCGGTTTCGGTGAATTTGGCTTCGGTGCCGGTTAATTCGGTTCGGTACATCGGTTTTCGGTTTATATGCCCAAGAGGCCAGTGCTGGAGCGCTGCATGCACGAGGCCACCAGCCGCGCCCATGTGCAAAACAAAAAAAAGAAGAAAAAGATATCGCTCGCCCCAGTGCCCGACTCCCTTCGCTCGCCCATTCTCTCTCTCTCCCTCGTTGACTTTCTTCCCTGCGCCTCGGCCCCGCTCCTTTTCTTCCTCTTCCCCAGGTACATGTACATAACAGAAACCTATACATACACGATGCTGCCACCGCGTCTGATCTTCGTGGAAACCCTATCCCGAGTCAACCCCTTGCCCAAGCCTCATGCCCTATAAATAGACACGACCCCTCTCGACCGATTCCCCTTGAAAGCCCCCGCCAAGTTCACACCTATAGATTGTACTCGTCGTTCCAATCTGGCCGAAGACGCGGTAGTTCATCGATGTTTTCCCATGCAAGTGAGCTATCCTGAGCCTTCTTGTTTTGTGTTTCAATGACTCTCGATCCCTAGTTTCATTTTGACAAGGTCTTGCATCCCCTCTCCATCTACAGAAGCCATACCAACCTCGTCGTCTTCGCCGGAGAACCCGGAGCACCGAGCTTCATCACTTTGTTCTGTCGCCGTTCATCATCACCGACCCTCTCCGACTTCACCACCGGACGAGCCACTCTCCGCTACATCCTCCCGACACCTCCGTCGCCGCCCACGACCGACGGAGTCACCGCCGCCGCCACGCCCAAGAGCCACCAGAACGTACGTTCTTTTCTTTAGGGCTACAACCCCTGTTCGTTTGGCTTCAGTTAAAAAAACCGTTTGGTTTAGTAGATCGGTTTGTTTTGGTACATTGGTTTTTCTGTGGTTAGATCGAACTGGTACGCCAGTTTCTTTTATTTGTATGCGTGTTAGCGGTTCAGTTATAATACGGCCGAGCGTAGCTTAGTTATAGAACACACACCCCTTAGGCCCAGTTACAGCCTGCTATGTAGCCAGCGCATGATCTGTTTTTTTTTTTTTTTTAGTTTTATA
>NC_057814.1:311294851-311425129 GCF_018294505.1 Triticum aestivum | reverse complement strand
TTTTTTTATATCTTTAGATCTACAAGTCCGATTTTGATGATTCTTTTTCCTACGGTTTCACAAAAATCCCATCTATTTAAAATTTCGCATTCAAACTGATTTGTTACAAACACTAAATTGTTAATAACTTTTATTTAAAATACCTTTTTGATTAATTCTCTTTGCTAGTGATCACAAGATATTTTGTCTAAACAGTAGGCTTTTGCAAATTAGTTTTTCTTTAATTTAAATTAGTATTTTAGGCGAAACAGTATTGTTTTACATAGTTCAGTGTTATCTTCTTTTCCCTTAGTATTTATTTGTTTTTAACTAAAAACCTTTTTGTATTTTTTACAAATTTAGTTTTGTTTCTGTTATTTAACAGTAGACAATGTTGTTCTAATTTTTTTTCTTTAGTTTTGTATGAAAACTTGTATAGGTCATAGTTAGAGTTTTATAAAATCTTTTTATTTGTTTCTTTTTGCTACTAAAAGTTTATGAAAAATTTCTTTATGTTATTTTAATAAAAACTCTATTTTCTTTTCTGTTAATTTATTAGTTTAGAGCTTTATTTCGTTGTTAAGTTTTATGTAAGACAAAAACTATTTTTATTGTTTGTAGTAAAGTCTTAGACTTTCCTTAGTAGCTTTCTTTGTAGTTCCTTTGAATGGCGATTGAGTTTTATTATTGAGTTCCCTTGTTTTTTATTGTTATTTTGAGTGCTAGAATTGTTTGCTAGGATGTTTGCTTATATGAATGCTATGTCTGTTAACATAGATTTTCAACGGAGTGACGACAGTTCTACCAAGTCATTATTCTGACAGCGTTATTAACTTCATCAACTTACCAGGCAAGTTCACTTTGACCATGATATTCATACCTATGTTTTTATTGCATCTAGTGTCACCATTCAAATCCCTCCAGTAGTGATATTGACTTCTTGTAGTTCAGTAGAATGCATGAGGTAGGAACTCATCTCCCTGTTATCAAGCCCGGGACGTTATATAGCGCTATAGTAGACGGGGTTTGGTATGAGTGCTCAGGAGTGGTGTGAAGAAGGAGGACTCTACGTCAATGACGACAACGCCATGATGGCATCTGCAAGGACTGCATCTTCAAGGCCTCAAGAATTGAAGACTCGCGACAAGAATTCAATATACCTCTGGGTGGAGAATGGTTAACAAGGGTACATGGTGCGCCCAGTACTCAGTGATTCCGGAGAAGCGCCGTGATATCATGCGGAAAGCTCCACCCAGGCTCAAAGAGACGGAAGAATACTTCATGCCCGAAAGCTTACCTGTGCAACCGCAAGTCACTATGGGCTCTGTCTTGGTTGACCCTAGTGGTGACTCTGGCTGGGACAGGGCCAGCAAATGTAGAACTACGGTAGGATTGGATGGGCATTGGACAGTAGTCAGAGGAACTCTTCGGAAGACCATGTTTCCATCATCATGTTCTCAAACGCTCTGAAGTGCGAGGACGAAAAGGGAGGGATCGAATCTTGTGGGTAAAGTGTACAAACCTCTGCAGAGGATTAAAACCTAATCGATTAGCCTTGTCCCCAGTTACGGACAAATTGAGCCTCTGGACTTGGATCTATCTCGGAACTCTCAACACCGGACTAATAACTTAATTGTGGGCAACTTATGATGATTTGGGCTATGAGACATCAATTGGCGGAACCATGTCATGGTAGAAAACTCTATAGTGAAGACTCCTGATATTCCTTTGTTGTAGGGAAAATAAAACAAGCTTTTACGCAAAACAAAACTCAGACACAGAGCCACAAAGGCATATTGCATATTGTATAGTTTTATCATCTGCTTTCTCTTATTGTGATCTTGCCGGTACACAATGTACTGACCTACACGGCTGCAACGTATCATGTTGCATGACTTTTCTACGACGAGTGAGTTTCGTTGTAGGGTTAATGTCTACACTCAACCTGCCGATGGTGTTGATGGGACTCCACACCCGATTCTTTGTTTCCGCTGAGACTTATAAGGTATATATCATTTTTACATTATTTATACATGTGATTGCACTTTGATATATACATTGATGTACTGTGTGTGCCAGCATACTGATCCAGGGATGGCACAGATACACAGAGGCTTGACCGTTTGAGGTCGGGTCGTTACATAGCATCATGCTTATCCCAGATTGGCTGCTTCCCTTCATAACCACGAGTGCCAAGATTGTGGTTCCCTCTACCATTTGGCTTCGGAGTTGTTCAATCTTCTCTTTGTCATGTTTGTATGGATCTGAGTCTTGGTAATCAAGGAACTCCTTCCATTCCTCACCGGTAGTGCTAGGATATAGATTTTTGATATACTCTAAATCATACCTGTCGTCAAGTGGCTTGTTTGCATGGCATCTATTACTATTCAAGGCCTTAGTGAACACACGCATGGCATGGATTTCTGCAAGTGCACTGTCTCAGTCGTTGAACTTGAAAATATCTCTCATCTTTCCTAATACGAAGTTTGACAATTGCATGTTTTTAGGGCCCCTTAAGCATCTAACGTTCATGCCACAATTTTCACGAGCGATTGCAGCTAGGACATCACCTTATTCTGTGACCTATGCTTTCACGGCTGAATTTCCAAATCATCTTGTGCACCATTGAGGACTCCCTCCTCTTCGGAGCCATCCAACTCGTTCTCTTCAGCAGCACCGTTGGAATATCCTTCCCTATCTTGCATTTCCTCTTCAACAACATCTGAATCTTCTTCCCCATCTACCGCTCTATCTGCAGCATGATCGGTCTCCTCGTGCAACTCGTAAGCATAACCTTGCTCATCCTGTTGGGGAGTCAGAGCCTCGGCCCGAGACCGTGTATGTCTCACCATCTCTTATCTGCAATCAAGATTGCATCCATAATGAGTAAAAAAATTGGCATGACCTTAGCTAAAAATTGGACGTATAAAATGCCAGGAATTCGACGAAATGGAAGTGAACCAACATTTTGTCAAAACATTCGCACTCATGCATATTCTCTGTAAAAGAAGACAACAAAACCGCAATGAAATTCACTGTCAGCCATCGCCATATATCAAAAAAATTGGCATGACTTGTGCTAAAAATTGGACATATAGAATGCCAGAAATTCAACGAAATGGGAGTGAATCAACATTTCCTCAAAACTTTGGCACTCTTTTCTATTCCATGTGAAAAACCGCGCGTGAGCATTGAGATACATCGCAACAATTGTATCATATTCATCCATCATAGTAGAACAACCCGTGAACACGAACATTAGGACATGCAATGAATAATAGAAACCATTCGAAATCAATGAATATGTATAGCCAAAAACAATGAATTCAAGCAACAACTAAGAGTAGCGTTGTGTAAAGATGGCCGAGCAGTTGTTGGTGCGGGCGGCGCGCGGGCGTCAGCGGAAGGGTATGTGGAGATGGCCGACGATGTCGTCCGTTGGTGCAAACGGAGGCGCACCGATGGAGGGGGTTGGTGGGGGCCAAGAAGAGCAGGGGTGGTGGGCGGCCGATGGCGCGTGGGTGGGTGGAGGGGAGAAATAGGAAGTGGCAGAGCGTGCGGTGGTGCGTGTTTCCAGCGCTTGCGGGAACCGACGGAGCGCGGTGGCTTTCAGGGGGATTGACTGCGGTGGGGGAGCTTTGAAATTGGGCGGGCATGGGCGGGTACCTTTCCCAGTCGACCACGCGGACATAATTTTCGTCGAGTACCGCTTTGAAAATTTAAAAAATTAGCAGTTGTGGCGGGTAAGTCAAACGGCCCGCCACAAGCAATTTAACATACCACTGGCGAGCGTAGTGAACCACCCACCACAGCTATGTTCTGCCAAAAGCGGGCACCAGGCAAGGTTAACTAGTGGCAGCTACTAAGGTTCGCCTGCCACTTCTTGCTCCTCTACCTATGGCGGGCGCCTCATAGCGCCCGTCACAACTAAGTTATGGAAACGAGGCCCACGGGGGGGCATACCTATATGCCCACCATAGTTAAGCTCCTAACTGTGGCGGGTAGATTCTATTACCCACCACTGCTCATTTTTGGAAATAGCTATGGCGGGTGCCCCACCTTGCCTGCCACTGATTAGTGTTCACCGATAAGCCCTTTCCTAGTAGTGTCCACTAACAATTCGGTGCCAGCTTTGAGTATGTAATGCGTAGCAAGCTCTCTCCACAAGCCCAGATGAAAATAGGAGCGACCATCATCAGTATCGAGGAGAACTTGGAACCTATATCCATTGTTTGTGTGCATTGTGACCTTAACAGAGTCTTCCTTTAAGAAAGGCAGAACATGTCTACCGCATTTTTTGTTGCAAAGCAAGGGATATTGATGCGGAGCATCCCACGGTCATCCCCATGGACCCACCATTGTCTCCCAAAGCACCAAGTGGACCAATGACAAGAGCACGTGCAAGGGCTATCGAGACCAAGGTGACATCTCTCCTTAATGAGCTTTTATATGAACAACGTGAGACATGGCTACTACCTCAAACACAAACGTCATGTGTGCTTAGGTATCAAGAACACGACCTCGGAGACCCTCGGAATGAAGATCAAGCCACCATAGATAAGGATGAAGAAGCACGATAAAAGGAGTCGCTGAAATGCTACAGTGACCGGACATCCAACGCCCCGTAGATAGAATCAACGACAGCATAACAACGCTGGAACAGCTATAGGAGCCGGACATCCGGCCCTGAGGCCCTGGACATCTAGCATCGCCCCGGTAATCCAGTCGAGGGCATCAGTACCGCGACCAGTCTCCATGCCGAACATCTGACCTAAAGACCGCACATCTGGCGCCTCGTGAAGAGTCAGACATCTGGCCCCCAGCTCGGACATCCGGCACCTGTGCAAGCATAGCCGGGCCAGAGGCCCATGTATCTCCACACCCCCTATCTCATTTCTCCCAACACTATATATAGACCTCCTCGCCCATCTCTCTAGGGTTAGCTAAGGTTTAGCTCATCTGAGATTGAGTTTTGTTCAACTACCACTCTCAAATGGAGATCAAGACCTGCATGTGAGAAGATCCCTCTAGTGGATTCAAGAGCCCTTCTAGGGAAGATCCTCCTGGATATCAAACCCTCAATTCCTCTTTTGCCTTCTTGTGTTGGATTAGGACCCTTGTATCCCTTATGTGTATGTGGATTTAGCACATGTGTGATTGTATCTTGATTAGTTGAGTATTCTTCTTGTGTTTCTCTCTTGATTTTTTCCTTTCCCCACCTCCAAGTGTGAAAAGTTCATGAACTAGGGTTCCACCCTACATCATCTTGGATCAGAGTAAGATTAATTCACATCTTGGAGTCCCTACCACGACTGGATTCAGCAGATTTGCCGTCTGCCCACTCTTTGTCGTCCGCTAGCGGACGACAAAGGTAGGCTTTGCCATCAGCCACCAGAAAGCGGACGGCAAAGGTAGGCTTTGCCATCAGCCATCTCTTTGCCGTCTGCTGGCAGACGGCAAAGAGGGTGGGTGGCGGGCAAACAAGAACGACCTAACGACCACTTTCTTTGCCGTCCGCCAGCAGACGGCAAAGAAACTGGCCATTTTAACGTCCGTTTACCCCCAGCCCCACCCCACTAGGTACGCTCTCTGTCGTCTGCTAGCAGATGACAAAGAGTTGTGACCTAGCAGAAAAGGGGCCGCGCCAGCGCCCCACCCCTCTCTCTCTCCCCTCTGTCTCTCTCTCCTGGCCCTCGCCACCCGCGCCACCGCCCTCGACCGCCGCCCCGCCGCCACCCCGCCCCGCCGCCCCACTGCCCCGCACCCGCCGCCCCGCCGCCTGCTCCACCATCGGCAGAGCCAAGGTGAATTTTTTTTGTTTTTTCTATTGTTATTTGTGTTTAGGTTTAGGTGTTATTAATAGGTTTAGGTTAGTGGTAGGATTAGGTTAGTGCTAGGTTTAGGTTTAGATAATTAGAAGAAGAAAAAAATCAAAAAAAGAAGAATAAGTAGAAGAAGAGGAAAAAGGAAAAAAGGAACAGGGTCGTCGATCGCCGGTCGCCGAGGGGATAGATGGTGGAGCCAGTGGGTCCCGCCGGTCCTAACGCCCATGCAGAGAATCCCCCAGTCCGAGTGCTGACCCGTCGACCATGTGTCGCCATACCAGAGGGCGCCCGGGGACGAGTGGGTTAGGGGGTTCCTCCATGTCGATGGAACCCTAAATAGCAAGTATCGTCGGTGCGAGATACATGTGGCCGTCGGTGTAGAACACTACATCCACGTCCCACAAGTGACACCGGCGTCTGGCGTCCCGCAACAACAGTTCTCAAGGTCGATGGCGGTCGAACACCTTTGCGAATTTGTCTTGCAGCCTCTGCGGTGACGATTAAAAGCCAAGTGTTGAAACTTGAAACACCCAAATAGTTTGGTTGTTTGAAGTTTCAAAACTTGTCTTTAATCCTCATCGTAGAGGCTGCCAGACAAATTCGCCAAGGTGTTCAACCGTCATCGGCCCCCAGAACTATTGCTGCGCGCGGGACGCTGGGCGCCAGCGTCACTTGTGGGATGTGGATCTAGTGTTCAACGCCGAGCGCCGCATGTATCTCGCACCGATGATACTTGCTATTTAGGGTTCCATCGACGCCGAGGAACCCCCTAACCCGCACATCCTGTTGTAAATATTTAGTAAGGTTGACGGAAAAAACAATATTGCTATGTTACTCATCTTTCGATTTAAATGTGCAGTTTTTTCGTCGCTGCGAGGGTCTACTGTTCGACGAGCTCCGCCCCTGCGTTCGTGGGTGAGCACAAATGACATCTCCTCCTCCCCTTCATTTGCTCTATTCCAGTCATCGTGCCGATGAAACTTGCTAGCTATAGGTATCTTCAATCATCAGTATGTGTGACCACTATGCGTCTCCCGTTCGAAAGGGTTACATCTATAAATATGCATGCATTTGCATATTTATAACCGTGATTCTTTCAAATTGTCCAACGTTATCCATGGACAGCCAGAGTATGTGTAGATTGGGTTCGTTTTCCCATATGCTTTGCTCCGGATCCGGTGCAGAATTTCGTCAGTGCATCCCTGTTGTTCTCTAGGTACACATCCTCTCTGCTTATTGCCGAGATGTGTATCAGGAGAACAGCGGGGAGGTGCTGCCAAAATTTTGCGTCAGATCCGGAGTAGAGCATGGGAAAACGAACCCAATCTACACATACTCGGGTGGGATTAGGACCTATCTTTACCTATTAGCGTCTAGGTTGCATGGACGTAATAAAAGTGACAAACTCCATTAACTGATGAATATATACATGCTGATTTATATATATATATATATATTTCTTATGTGTTCAGTAGCTAGGCAAGATGAGTGATCCTGCGTGGATGTACACCGGTCACACTAGTCAGAAAGACATGACCATTGAATGGTTAACAAAAACCAAGGGGTTTCTGAGAGCCGCATTTGCAAATGGCCAGAGGACAACATGGTGCCCCTGTGTCGGGTGCAACAATTGGCACAAGAGGACAGAGGATGAAATGGGCAAACACCTGCAGAAGAGGGGTTTTACGCCAGATTATATGGTGTGGACATTTCATGGCGAGTCTGCCCAACGTGCCACAGCTGAGGTGCTTCGTCGTCGCACCGACGAGCATGGTACCGGGATGCAAGACATGGTGCAAGACTTTGATGATGCTCGGGACTCGGACGATGAGATGGAGGAATCTGCAATGGCCTTCAATGAAATGTTGGAGTCTTCAAAACATCCTCTCCACGAGCACATTGAGCTTTGTCAGCTGGATGACATCTCACAAATAATGGCTTTGAAGGCTCAGTTCAACTTGGGCAGAGAATGCTACGACGCAATGATGACAGTATTTGGTCGTTTTCTACCCAAAGGCCATGTACTTCCTGTAAACCTATACTAGTCAGACAAAATCCTCCGTGCTCTTAATATGCCCTATGAGAAGATACATGCCTGTGAGAAAGGATGTGCCTTATTTAGGCTTCAGTATGCGGACTTGAACTATTGTCCCATTTGCAAGTCATTCAGGTATATTGTGGTAGACAACGGTATGGGTGAGAAGGAGCAGACCAAAATCCCCGTTAATGTTCTTCGGTATATGCCAATCGTACCAAGACTTCAACGTCTTTTCATGGTCGAAGAGACGGCCAGACAGATGACACGGCACAAAACGGGCAAAAGAACCCAACTAGATGCAGATGGGAAGCTGATGATGGTGCATACATTGGACGATGAAGCATGGAAGCGCTTCGATGCATTACATGATGACAAAGCGGCAGATTCGAGGCATCCTCGAGTCACCATCAGCACGGATGGGTTCAGTGTGTTTGGTCTGACGGCAGCCCAATACAGTTGTTGGCCCGTATTTGTCTTTCCACTCAATCCCCCCCCCCCCGGACAGATTATTCAAAGAAAGAACATTTTCCAGATGTTGATAATTCCAGGGCCCAACTATCCGGCGAATAATATGAATGTGTACATGCAGCTGTTGAAGGACGAATTGCAAGAAGCCTGGGATAATGGGTTCAAGACATACGACGCCTTTAGCAAACGGAACTTCATAATGCGTGTCTGGTACATGTACTCAACGCATGACTTGCCGGCGTATGCGCTATTCGTTGGCTGGTGTGTGCATGGAAGGTTCCCGTTCCCCACATGCAAGGGAGATCTTGAGTTTCGTTGGCTTTAGGCCGGTCGCAAGTTTTCTTGCTTCGACATGCATAGACAGTTCCTGGATCCTCGCCATAAGTTCAGGAAAGACAATAAGAACTTCATCAATGGTAGAGTTGTCAAAAACTCTGCACCACCTGCGTTGACTGGCCAAGAGACCCTGGATCAGTTAAACGCTCTCGAGCCAGATCCAGAGCGTCCAGGCTATTTCAAGGGGTATAATTCGAAACACGCCTGGATCACAAGACATGCTTGTGGGATCTGCCTTACTTCAGAGACCTCCTTTGCCCACACAACATTGACGTGATGCACACTGAAAAGAACATTGTCGAGGCACTTTTTGGTACATTGATCGGCATAGACGGGAAGTCAAAGGATAATACTAAGGCTAGAGTCGATCTGGAGGCGCTATGTGATATAAAGTTACAAAACATGAAAGAACCGAAAGGAAAGCAGAACTGGACGAAGCCAAAGGCATGGTTCAATCTTGGAAGGCCAGCTATGAGGGAAATTATCTTGTGGGTGCAAAAGCAGTTGATGTTCCCTGATGGGTATGCAACGAATCTAAAGATGGGAGCGAGTCTTGATAAATTGAAGATATTTGGTCTCAAGAGTCCTGATTGGCACATATGGATTGAGAGGGTAATGCCGGTGATGTTGCGTGGCTTCATCCCTGATGATGAATTGCTAGTACTAGCAGAGCTGAGCTATTTCTTCCGTGTTCTTTGTGCGAAAGAACTATCGCCTGGCCTGCTAGAATAAATGGAAGAGTTGGCGCCGGAGTTGATCTGCAAGTTAGAGAAGATCTTTCCGACTGGCTTCTTTAATCCAATGCACCACTTGATTTTGCATCTCCCAACCGAGGTAAGATTGGGGTCCCGTGCAAAATCGTTGGTGCTACACAACTGAGAGGATGCAGAAGACGCTACGAGCAAAATGTAAAAATAAACGTAGAATTGAAGCATCGATGGCTGAGGCATTCATTACTGAGGAGGCGGCAAACTTCGTGACAACACACTACGAAGCCAAAAATCGTCATTTGCATAATCCGAAGCCTCGGTACAATGCTGATGACCCTAAAAAGGGTGGATCCAACCTCAGCCTATTCAAAGGGGAACTCGCACCAGCCGGTGCTTCTAATTCCTTAACGTCGGATTTCAAAGAATGGCAGATCATTTCATTGTTTATCTTCACCAACCGAACAGAAGTGCGGCCGTACATCGAGTAAGTTCTCGGTACATTGTTTCGCAACTTCTAATTCCTTTTGAACTGCTCTTATTCCCGGATAAATTTGATACAGTCGATACGTCACCAAATTCTAGTATGGAGCGGTGATCCAAAAGGATTCCGTCGAAGAGTATGAGCTTCTGGCAAAGCATGGAGGCGTCTATCCCGGTTTCATCTCTTGGTTCAAACAAACGGTAATTTCCATTAGACCATTTCATTTCTTCGTCTAATTTGTGGCTAATGCAACAATCCGTTTCGTACAAACTTGTAGGCTAATTCAGAGTTTATGGACACCGAATTGAGACAAGTCGCTAATGCTTTTGACTATAAGGTCCGTTCATTTGACAAATACGACATCAACGGGTATCGCTTTCGTACCTATGGCAAAGAGCTATCTATGGCTGACCGAAAGTCTACAAATTGTTGAAGGAAATATGCCCTAGAGACAATAATAAAGTTATTATTTATTTCCTTATTTCATGATAAATGTTTATTATTCATGCTATAATTGTATTAACCGGAAACTTAGTACATGTGTGAATACATAGACAAAACATAAGTGTCCCTAGTATGCCTCTACTTGACTAGTTGGTTTATCAAAGATGGTTATGTTTCCTAACCATAGACATGTGTTGTCATTTGATGAACGGGATCACATCATTAGGAGAATGATGTGATGGACAAGACCCATTCATTAGCTTAGCATTATGATCATTACAGTTTCATTGCTACTGCTTTCTTCATGACTTATACATGTTCCTCAGACTATGAGATTATGCAACTCCCCAATACCGGAGGAAAGTGCTATCAAATGTCACAACGTAAATGGGTGATTATAAAGATGCTCTACAGGTGTCTCCGAAGGTATTTGTTGGGTTGGCATAGATCGAGATTAGGATTTGTCACTGCGTGTTTCGGAGAGGTATCTCTGGGCCCTCTCGGTAATGCTCACCACTATAAGCCTTGCAAGCAATGTGAATAATGAGTTAGTTGCGGGATGAAGTATTACGGAACGAGTAAAGAGACTTGCCGGTAACAAGATTGAACTAGGTATGATCATACTGATGATCGAATCTTGGGCAAGTAACATACCGATGACAAAGGGAACAACGTATGTTGTTATGCGGTTTGACCGATAAAGATCTTCGTAGAATATGTAGGAGCCAATATGAGCATCCAGGTTCCGCTATTGGTTATTGACCAGAGATGTGTCTCGGTCATGTCTACATAGTTCTCAAACCCGTAGGGTCCGCACGCTTAACGTTTGATGACAATTTGTATTATGAGTTGTGTTATTTGATGAACCGAAGTTTGTTTGGAGTCCCGGATGAGATCACGGACATGACGAGGAGTCTCAAAATGGTCGAGACATAAAGATTGATATATTGGAAGGCTATATTCGGACATCGGAATGGTTCCGGAGAAGTTCGGGTATTTTCCGGAGTACCGGGAGGTTACCGGAACCCCCGGGGAGTTGATGGGCCTTAGTGGGCCTTAGAGGGAAGGAGAGGCGGCAGCCAGGAGGTGGCGCCCCCTGCCCCCAAGACCAGTCCGAATTGGACAAGGGGTTGGGGGCGCAGCCCCCCTCTCCCTTCCTTCCCAAACCTACTAGGACTTGGAGTCCTAGTAGGATTCCCCTTCTCCCGGCGCGCCTAGCTTGGCCGGCAGCCTCCCCTTCCCTCCTTTATAAACAGGGAAAGGGGGGCACCCTAGAACACACAAGTTGATCTTTTAGCCGTGTGCGGTGCCCCCCTCCACAGTTACACACCTCGATCATATCGATGTAGTGCTTAGGCGAAGCCCTACGCCGGTAACATCATCCTCACCATCGCCACGCCGTCGTGCTAATAGAACTCACCCTCGTCCTCAACTGGATCAAGAGCACAAGGGACGTCAACGAGCTGAACGTGTGTTGAACACGGAGGTGTCGTACGTTCGGTACTTGGATCGGTTGGATCGCGAAGAAGTTCGACTACATCATCGCGTTACTAAACGCTTCCGCTTTCGGTCTACGAGGGTTCATGGACACACTCTCCCCTCTCGTTGCTATGCATCTCCTAGATAGATCTTGCGTGATCGTAGGAAATTTTTTGAAATTACTGTGTTCCCCAACAGTGGTATCAGAGCCAGGTCTATGCGTAGATGTTATATGCATGAGTAGAACATAAAGAGTTGTGGGTGATAATAGTCATACTGCTTACCAGCAACGTCTTACTTTGATTCGGCGGTATTGTTGGATGAAGCGGCCCGGACCGACATTACATAACCGCGTTCATGAGACTGGTTCTACCGATGTGCTTCGCACACAAGTGGCTAGCGGGTGTCTGTTTCTCCAACTTTAGTTGAATCGAGTTTGACTACGCCCGGTCCTTGTTGAAGGTTAAAACAGCACACTTAACGAAAAATCGTTGTGGTTTTGATGCGTAGGTAAGAACGGTTCTTGCTAGAAGCTTGTAGCAGCCACGTAAAACATGCAACAACAAAGTAGAGGACGTCTAACTTGTTTTTGCAGGGCTTGATGTGATGTGATATGGTCAAGACATGATGTGATATAAATTTTTGTATGAGATGATCATGTTTTGTGACAGAGTTATCGGCAACTAGCAGGAGCCATATGGTTGTCGCTTTATTATATGTAATGCAATCGCCGTGTAATTCTTTTACTTTATCACTAAGCGGTAGCGATAGTCGTAGAAGCAATAGTTGGCGAGACGACAACGATGCTACGATGGAGATCAAGGTGTCGCGTCGGTGACGATGGAGATCATGACGATGCTTCGGTGATGGAGATCATGAGCACAAGATGATGATGGCCATATCATGTCACATATTTTGATTGCATGTGATGTTTATCTTTTATGCATCTTATTTTTCTTAGTACAGCGGTAGCATTATAAGATGATCCCTTACTAAATTTCAAGGTATAAGTGTTCTCCCTGAGTATGCACCATTGCTACAGTTCATCGTGCCGAGACACCACGTGATGATCGGGTGTAATAAGCTCTACATTCACATACAACGGGTGCAAGCCAGTTTTGCACACGCAGAATACTCGGGTTAAACTTGACGAGCCTAGCATATGCACATATGGCCTCGGAACACGGAGACCGAAAGGTCGAACTTGAATCATATAGTAGATATGATCAACATAGTGATGTTCACCATTGAAAACTACTCCATCTCACATGATGATCAGACATGGTTTAGTTGATTTGGATCACGTGATCATTTATATGACTAGAGGGATGTCTATCTAAGTGGGAGTTCTTAAGTAATATGATTAATTGAACTTTAATTTATCATGAACTTAGTCCTGATAGTTATTATGCATGTATATGTTATTGTAGATCAATGGCCCGTGCTATCGTTCCTTTGAATTTTAATGTGTTCCTAGAGAAAGCTAAGTTGAAAGATGATGGCAGCAACTACACGGACTGGTCCGTAACTTGAGGATTATCCTCATTGTTGCACAGAAGAATTACGTCCTGGAAGCACCGCTAGGTGCTAGGCCTGCTGCAGACGCTACTGATGACGTTAGAACGTCTGGCAGAGCAAAGTTGATGACTACTCGATAGTTCAGTGTGCCATGCTTTACGGCTTAGAATCGGGACTTCAAAGACGTTTTGAACGTCATGGAGCATATCATATGTTCCAAGAGTTGAATTTAATATTTCAAGCAAATGCCCGAGTTGAGAGATATGAAGTCTCCAACAAGTTCTATAGCTGCAAAAATGGAGGAGAATAGTTCTGTCAGTGAACACATACTCAGAATGTCTGGGTACCATAACCACTTGACTCAGCTGGGAGTTAATCTTCCTGATGATAGTGTCATTGACAGAGTTCTTCAATCACTGCCACCAAGCTATAAAGGCTTCGTGATGAACTATAATATGCAAGGGATGAACAAGACAATTCCCGAGCTCTTCGCAATGCTAAAGGCTGTGGAGGTAGAAATCAAAAAGGAGCATCAAGTGTTGATGGTCAACAAGATCACTAGTTTCAAGAAAAAGGGCAAAGGGAAGAAGGGGAACTTCAAGAAGAACGGCAAGAAATTTGCTGCTCAGTAGAAGAAACCCAAGTCTGGACCTAAGCCTGAAACTGAGTGCTTCTACTGCAAAGGGACTGGTCACTGGAAGCGGAACTGCCCCAAGTATTTGGCGGATAAGAAGGATGGCAAAGTGAAAGATATATTTGATATACATGTTATATATGTGTACCTTACTCAAGCTCGTAGTAGCGCCTGGGTATTTGATACTGGTTCTGTTGCTCATATTTGCAACTCGAAACAGGGGCTACGGATTAAACGAAGATTGGCTAAGGACGAGGTGATGATGCACATGGGAAATGGTTCCAAGGTCGATGTGATCGCCCTCAGCACGCTACCTCTACATGTACCTTCGGGATTAATTTTAGACCTAAATAATGATTATTTGGTGCCAGCGTTGAGCATGAACATTATATCTGGATCTTGTTTGATGCGAGACAGTTATTCATTTAAATCAGAGAAAAATGGTTGTTCTATTTATATGAGTAATATCTTTTATGGTCATGCACCCTTGATGAGGGGTCTATTTTTGTTGAATCTCGATTGTGATGATACACATGTCATAATATTGAAGCCAAAAGATGCAAAGTTGATAATGATAGTGCAACTTATTTGTGGCACTGCCATTTAGGTCATATCGGTATAAAGCGCATGAAGAAACTCCATGCTGATGGGCTTTTGGAATCACTTGATCATGAATCACTTGGTGCTTGTGAACCGTGCCTCATGGGCAAGATGACTACAACTCTGTTCTCCGAAACAATGGAACGAGCTACCCAGTCAAAAAAAACAATGGAACAAGCTACTGACTTATTGGAAATAATACATACCGATGTATGTGGTCCAATGAGTGTTGAGGCTCGTGGCGGGTATCGTCATTTTCTTACCTTCACAGATGATTTGAGCAGATATGGTTACGAGTTACGAGTTTGGTCTTCATTTGAAACAGTGCGGAATAGTTTCGCAGCTCACGTCACCTGGAACACCACAATGAAATGGTGTGTCCAAACGTCGTAACCGTACTTTATTAGATATGGTGTGATCTGTGATGTCTCCTACTGATTTACCGCTATCGTTTTGGGGTTATGCTTTAGAGACGGCTGCATTCACTTTAAATAGGGCACCATCAAAATCCGTTGAGACGACGCCTTATGAACCGTGGTTTGGCAAGAAACCAAAGTTGTCGTTTCTTAAAGTTTGGGGCTGCGATGCTTATGTGAAAAACTTCAACCTGATAAGCTCGAACCCAAATCGGAGAAGTGCGTCTTCATAGGATACCCAAAGGAAACTATTGGGTACACCTTCTATCACAGATCCGAAGGCAAAATATTCATTCTAAGAATGGATCCTTTGTAGAGAAGGAGTTTCTCTCGAAAGAAGTGAGTGGGAGGAAAGTAGAACTTGATGAGGTAATTGTACCTTCTCCCGAATCGGAAAGTAGTTTATCACAGAAATCAGTTCTAGTGATTCCTACACCAATTAGTAAGGAAGCTAATGATGATGATCATGAAACTTCAGATCAAGTTACTACAGAACCTCGAAGGTCTTCCAGAGTACGGTCCGCACCAGAGTGGTACGGTAATCCTGTTCTGGAAGTCATGTTACTAGACCATGGTGAACCTATGAACTATGAGGAAGCGATGATGAGCCTACATTCCACGAAATGGCTTGAGGCCATGAAACCTGAGATGGGATCCATGTATGAGAACAAAGTGTGGACTTTGGTGGATTTGCCCGATGATCGGCAAGCCATAGAAATAAATGGATCTTCAAGAAGAAGACCGACGCTGACGGTAATGTTACTGTCTACAAAGCTCGACTAGTTGCAAAAGGTTTTCGACAAGTTCAAGGAGTTGACGACGATGAGACTTTCTCACCCGTAGCGATGCTTAAGTCTGTCTGATTCATGTTAGCAATTGCCGCATTTTATGATTATGAAATTTGGCAAATGGACGTCAAAACTACATTCCTGAATGGATTTCTGGAAGAAGAGTTGTATATGATGCAACCAGAAGGTTTTGTCGATCCAAAGGGTGCTAACAAAGTGTGCAAGCTCCAGTGATCCATTTATGGACTGGTGCAAGCCTCTCGGAGTTGGAATAAACGTTTTGATAGTGTGATCAAAGCATATGGTTTTATACAGACTTTTGGAGAAGCCTGTATGTACAAGAAAGTGAGTGGGAATAATAAAGTTATTATTTATTTCCTTATTTCATGATAAATTTTTATTATTCATGCTATAATTGTATTAACCGGAAACTTAGTAGATGTGTGAATACATAGACAAAACATAAGTGTCCCTAGTATGCCTCTACTTGACTAGCTCGTTTATCAAAGATGGTTATGTTTCCTAACCATAGACATGTGTTGTCATTTGATGAACGGGATCACATCATTAGGAGAATGATGTGATGGAAAAGACCCATTCGTTAGCTTAGCATTATGATCGTTACAGTTTCATTGCTACTGCTTTCTTCATGACTTATACATGCTCCTCAGACTATGAGATTATGCAACTCCCGAATACCGGAGGAACACTTTGTGTGCTATCAAACGTCACAACATAAATGGGTGATTATAAAGATGCTCTATAGGTGTCTCCGAAGGTATTTGTTGGGTTGGGATAGATCGAGATTAGGATTTGTCACTCCGTGTTTCAGAGAGGTATCTCTGGGCCCTCTCGGTAATGCTCATCACTATAAGCCTTGCAAGCAATGTGACTAATGAGTTAGTTGCGGGATGAAGTATTATGGAACGAGTAAAGAGACTTGCCGGTAACGAGATTGAACTAGGTATGATGATACCGACATCGAATCTCGGGCAAGTAACATACCGATGACAAAGGGAACAACGTATGTTGTTATGCGGTTTGACTGATAAAGATCTTGGTAGAATATGTAGGAGCCAATATGAGCATCCAGGTTCCTCTATTGGTTATTAACCGGAGATGTGTCTCGGTCATGTCTACATAGTTCTCGAACCCGTAGGGTCCGCACGCTTAACGTTCGATGACGATTTGTATTATGAGTTATGTGATTTGATGAACCAAAGTTTGTTCGGAGTCTCGGATGAGATTGCAGACATGACGAGGAGTCTCGAAATGGTCGAGACATAAAGATTGACATATTGGAAGGCTATATTCGGACATCGGAATGGTTCCATAGAAGTTCGGTTATTTTTCGGAGTACTGGGAGGTTACCGGAACCCCCCGGGGAGTTGATGGGCCTTAGTGGGCCTTAGTGGGAAGGAGAGGCAGCAGCCAAGAGGTGGCGTCCCCCCCCAAGACCAGTCCAAATTGGACAAGGGGTTGGGGGTGCGGCCCCCTCTCCCTTCCTTCCTCCTTCTCCTTTAGGTGGAAACCCACTAGGACTTGGAGTCCTAGTAGGATTCCCCTTCTCCAAGTGCGCCTAGCTTGGCCGGCCGGCCTCCCCCTCCCTCCTTTATATACAGGGGCAGGGGGGGAACCCTAGAACACACAAGTTGATCTTTTAGCCGTGTGCGGTGCCCCCTCCACAGTTACACACCTCGATCATATCGTTGTAGTGTTTAGGCGAAGCCCTGCGGCGGTAACATCATCATCACCGTCGCCACGCCGTCGTGCTGACGGAACTCACCCTCGTCCTCAACTGGATCAAGAGCACGAGGGACGTCATCAATCTGAATGTGTGCTAAATGCGGAGGTGTCGTACGTTCGGTACTTGGATCGGTTGGATCGTGAAGAAGTTCGACTACATCAACCGCGTTACTAAACGCTTCCGCTTTTGTTCTATGAGGGTTCGTGGACACACTCTCCCCTCACGTTGCTATGCGTCTCCTAGATAGATCTTGCGTGATCGTAGGAAATTTTTTGAAATTATTGCATTCCCCAACAATTGTTGTGTCTCTTCTATCGGCGAAGGAGATTCCGAGTATTATGGAAGAGTTGAAGCAATTTATGAACTTCAATTCTATGGTACAAACCCACCATACATCGTAGTCTTCAAATGTTATTGGTTCTAGCCGAAGGAGACTAGGACTCATGAACATATAGGGCTAGTGGAAATCAAACAAAGGACCCATTTGGATGTTCCCGATGTCTATATTCTGGCTCAACAGACAACCCAAGTTTTCTATCTACCGTGGGCCTGTCAAAGTGATCCAAATCTCAATGGTTGGGATGTTGTTTATGAAGTGCCGCCACGTGTTAGACCACCTCCCCCCAATGAAGAGGATTATGAACCTCACATTAACCCAGACACATATGAAGGAGAATTCTTCCAAGAAACACGTCTTTGCAAAAAACGATTCAAGAACCGCTCTACTTCACCCCGGAACATTGAAGTAGACAGCGACAGTGAACCCGACTTCACCCCTGAGCCGAAACAAGAAGAGCCTAAACTAGAAGAGGTTACTGCTGCGGATGACATGTCAATGCTTGACCGATTACGTAAAGGTGGCCTTCCACATGATGATGCATTTATTAATGATGATGATGAGCACGTCATTACTGATAGTGATGATGATGATGATGCATTTATTGATCCCGGAGCATTTATTGAACCCGACGATCCAGATTATTATTAGGTATTCAATGTTTTATGTTGTACTTGATTTATATAGTTACTTGTATGATTGTATGATTTATATAGTTACTTGTATAATTTTCTTACTTTGTATGATTGTTTCTTATACATAGTGCCATGGTCTTGATGTCCGTCCCCATCGGCCCTCGCCCGCTTTATGATTCGGATGTGGTAAATTCTCTTTTATAACTATTTGTTGCATTTCGCATTTATGGCAATTATGGCCATCAAGTTGACATAGAGATATTTTAATCTATGAGGTATGTGAACCGGAATATGAAACCGACCCTCTTATCGAGAGGTTAAATTTAGTTGAAAAAGAAAATGAGTATTTGGAAGAAAAAATTAAAAGAATTGAAGAAGAGAATATGACATTGGAGTTGTATGTTGTCGATGTCGTTGATGATCACAAGATGCAGATGAATGCAATGCACTTGAAGATGGATGCAATGCGCCTGAAGCTTAAGAAGATTAGAAAACATGCCATTGATAATGAGGCTTGGTATCATTATGCCGCTGGATCAATTGTTAGCTTAGTTGCGATCTTCATCGCATTTGTTGTGATGAGGGTAAGTTTTCCCTAGTGTTTTACTTAACAAATGCATACTTAGCTTATTTTCCTCCTAAATGGCATAATTACCTAAGTTAGATAAAAAATGAGCTTTACTTACGTAAGTTGGCTCAAAAATGGCATCATCACCTAGGTTACCACAAAAATGACCTATACTTACCTTATTTTTCTCCAAATTGACATAATAAGCTTAGTTGACCTATACTTTACCTAGGATAGCTATAAAATGACCTATACTTAGCATTTTTTTCTCCTGAATGACTTAATATGCTTAGTTAGCTAAAAATGGCATAACTACCTAGGATAGCTCAATAATGATCTATAATTAGCTTACCTAGTTTATTTATGACATAATTAGATTACTTAGGTCAAAAATGGCATAACTAACTAGGTTAGCTCAAAAATGACCTATACTTAGCTTCTTCAGTTCATTTATGACATACTTAGCATACTTAGGTAAAAAAATGGCATGATAATCTTTGTTACCTCCAAAATGACATAGACTTAGCTTATTTTCCACAAAAATGACATAATAACCTTACTAAGCTCCAAAATGACCTATTTACCTAGCCTAGCTCTAAAATGACCTACACTTAGCATTTTTACCTAGCTTAGCTAAAAAATGGCATTTTTACCTACCTTAGTTAGAAGAAGAAGAAGAAGAAGAAGAAGAAGAAGAAGAAGAAGATAAAGAAGATGAGAGGAGAAAAAGAAAGAGAAGAAAAATTCTTCTTCTTCTTCTAGCTACTCTTCTTCTTCTAGTCTTCTTCTTCTTATTCTTCTTCTAGCTAGTATTCTTCTTCTAGTCTTCTTCGTCTTCTAACTTTCTTCTTTCCCAATTTGTAGATTTGCTTTCGATGAGGACGCTTGCGTTGATGCAGTCTACTCTTCTCCTTGTGCTTCCTTCTTGTTTTTATTTTGTAGGATGAACAATGTGAAACTTGCTACCTATATATGTATGTATGGATGAAACCATTGTATGCGCGTTGATGGATATGTTGGCTAGCTATCTATGTTGCATATGGACTTTTGATTTGGTATGTATATGTGTTGGATGATCATATCCATATGGCAGGGATATGATTTGGTATGTATATGTGTTGTTATGCTTGTTGAAAGTATTCTCAAATGTGTATAGTCTGTGAGATTCTGTGAAATTGAATGAATTTAAGAAAAAAAACAGAAAAAATAGGGGTTGTACAGGCTCTTTGCCGTCTGCAAGCTGCCACGTGGCAGCTACCTGTGCAACCTGGGTGCACTGGGCTGGCCTATTTGGCAGCTTTGCCGCCTGCTGGCAGACGGCAAAGACCTTGGCATCTTTGCCGTCTGCCAGCAGACGGCATAGCTTGCCATGTGGCAGCTACCTGGGGGCATCTGGGTTGGCATATTTGTGCACTTTGCCGTCCGCTGGCAGACAGCAAAGATGCAAAGGTCTTTGTCGTCTGCCAGCAGCCGGCAAAGCACGTCGTTAACCGCCTAATGGACCTAACCTGCCATGTGTGCCGTCCAGGCTCTTTGTCATCTGCTCGCGGACGGCAAAGACTACATCTTTGCCGTCCGCCAGCAGACGGCAAAGTGCCTTTTGCCGTACCTTATTCAGTCGGACCTGTTGACGTCTGCTGGCTGACGGCAAAGGCCTTTGCCGTTCGCCAGGCATGCCTTTGCCGTCAGCCAAGGCGGACGGCAAAGTACCTGATTCCTATAATGTACCCCCCCCCACTTTCTAGCCTATTTTTGTTTGTTTATACCCAATTCAAAAAACCCCACCAAAATAGCCCTCCCAACTTTTTGTGATTTGTTGGTCTGATGATGTTTTGTTGATTTTGATCCATGGATTCGAAGCATTTCAAGTGGATCTAGCTTCTCCACATCCCCCACACCATTTCCATCCGAGAAATTCACCCGATTTCGACCAAAATATTTTCTTCCCCATGTTCTTCCCTAAGAGTTCATCCACGGATCACAGCAGCCGGACATCCGGCCCGACCCTTGATGGATCTATATTTTATGCATTTTTAGGGCACATTTTTTGCATGTTCTCTTTATATATATCATGTCCCATTAAACCTTCTCCCGGGAAAATCATGTCCCAACTTAACCCACTTCTGACAGTAACTTTTTGCACACACTCAATCAATTTCTTGATGAAGCAACCCTTAAAAAGCGTATGATTGATTTGGATACTATAGAACTGCTAGACTTATTAAATCATGTGGACATATGCTATGTTCTCTGTATCAAGTTTCATGCAGATATTGTTGGTCTCTAAAACATATTAGTTTCCAATGCACAAAGACCTTTGGTGAGATGGTGGCATCTTACAACAATAGTGGTAAGATTAATGCCACTGAGGATGTCATTTGGTATGTGTGGAGGACAAGTGCAAATATGGTACTTCTGGAGATCAAATTGGTTCAAGTTCGCAGTAAGGGTAAATTCCTTGATTGGATACACTACAAGGTGAATTCGGTAACTTATATTTTTCAAGAACATCTATGCGATGAAGAAGATTCGAAAGATGATACTAATCTGTAGGAACAAGAGTATGATGATGACTCTAGTTTGGAGGAACTTGATGCTAACAAATCTTCTGTGCAGGAAGCTCACCCTCAATTTGAGTATGATGATTATCATGTTAGTGCTAGTGATAATGACGAACTAGAGGAGGAAAATACTCATGATTCACCTATGCTAATGTCCAAGTGTGATTTGTTGGACAAATTTGTTCAGCAGGGGAAACCATTAGGGAGTGTTGAATTACCCACTACGAATAAAGAATTTTATGAAGTGTTCGCCTACAAAGGTAGCCAAGGTAATGTTTATAATTATATATATATATATAAGTCTCAAACTCTTTTGTTCCAGAAAAAAAGGAGACATGCTCACCCCATTGGTGCGTCGATTCTCGCTTGAGTGCGAGGACATACTTACCTACATGATGCCGATGCATTGTAAGCGGGTATGACTCTGGGCGGACTTTTCTATGAGGTGCTCCCAACCCCGGTCGGAGGTAAGACATACACTCGGGGTTGAAATCCCTTGGGATCCCGGTGAGTGACTTAATGGAGAACCGAAGCCTAGCTATATGGATATAAAGAAAGCACTGCCTGGGAGGTAACCCGGAAGTCCGTACGTGTCTTTCTTAGTTTTGTGTCTTGAGTCTAGATACATTCATGTTGCATTGGTACTTCTATTTTTGTTTTGAGTAGTTGCTATTTGAGTTGGTTTCATATAGTTTTCATTGGTAAAATTTATAGCGTGTATGTAGCTTGTTTTTGCTGTATACCTCCTCCTATTTTTATTGCAATATTGCTACATGCCTAACGCGTGAGGAGGAAGCACAAATTTTTCATGAAGTTTTGCAGCTCCAGGAGAAAAGATGGTGTTCCATACGACCGCCTCGGTTGCTGGGGCGCCCATATGAGCCCTTGGCCGCAAAAGAGAAGAAGACCATAACAAAAGATGACCTACCGTGTGAGCGCTCGTGCCCGTACGAGCATTTGTTTCACCTGGCGTCCACAACGAGCATCTCTCAGAGGGAACGACGACGTTCCATACGACCGCAGTTGGTCGTTTAAGCACCCGTATGAAGAAAATAACACCTCCATCTGATTCATTTTCGACGTTGAGGTCGACGAGGTGTTTTATAACCAATTATTTGCTTTGTAATTAATGTTAATTACTTCTGAAACTCCATAGCAAATAATTCTGTGTAGCAAATATGTTTTCCTTTAGTTCTTTTTGCTGATTGGGTATACAAACTCCGTTCGTATACCGAATCAATGTTTTTATTTCATGTGCTATTTTCGCAGGGGCTTTGACCTTATATGGAGAAGTGTACCTGATGAGGACATGACTACCTTGGATACGACAAAAATATTGCATACATGCATGTTTGTGAGGTGGTTTCTAATGCAAACTATGCAATAATTTATTTATGTTATCCAGGACAAAAATACTTCACACACATTTGTGTCATGTCTAATTGCAGGCGTATGGGACATTTGTACAATCCACATATGAATATAAGGGGAAACAAGAAGTTTAGGTGTTGTTCAAAAAGTCCTCTCATGTCACTTTTGGGCCAATAGAAGATAGAGTCCAAGTCTCTCACGTTCTGGACTCAGATTCGGACTACACGGACATACATGACTCAAAACACCAAGAACTCTTTCATCCGAACTCCGAATTGGGGGATTCTTTTTTTGTTGGAAAGTAGATTTCGTGCACTTTCCAACCCAATTGGATTCACCTTCAAATTCGTCTGGAGCATTTACATATTGACGAAACAATCTGCCACTGCAGCAGAATCCGAGTCAAACTATAAGTCCAAAGGTGTTGGATCACCTCCACTTAGGCCCATGAGCCTTGTACGACCTAGAGTTAGTTTTAGGCTGACTTGGGACGTCCTCCCACCTCCTTGGCCACCACCCCTTGCTCCTATATAAGTAGATCCATCTAGTATCTTTTCCTTGGGTTTTGTTTAGATTAAAAGTTCGCCATAGCTGCCACTTCACGTACTTCGTTTGTGTTCAATGACCAGACAAAGATGTCACAGAACCCCACCTTGGTTAATAAAGCTTTCATCTTATATTCACAATATCAGGATTGCAATCTTAGTTTCTTGCTTGTTCTTCATTTGCTTGCAGGAAATAGACCCTCGTGGTCAGGTTGATCGTGCTCCGGCGTGGTCCATAACCCCTCGGAAGTTGGTTTAGCGATTGCTAAGACGCGACATCTCGCACGTCCGTAGTCGGATCGTCAAGGTCAACTCCCAAAGAAAATGATAGCCATCTCATCGAAACATTGGGACACCCTCGCCTCTATCAAGGTGATCCATCAATTTCCACCACTTGCTACCCACCATTCATTGTCATAATCATAATTGAGGTCGTTAGCTCAACTATAAGCTTAGTTGGCCAAAAAAGCATAATTACCTATGTTAGCTCTAAAATGACACAAATAAGGAATAACAAGAAGAAAAACAAGAAAGAGAAGAAAAAGAAAGAATAGAAGAAGAAAGAGAAGAAAAAGAAAGAATAAAAGAAGAAGAATGAGAATGAGGAGGAAAGGGATAAAAAGATAAAGGAGGAGAAGAAGAAGAAGACTAGAAGAAGAAGAATGAGAAGACTAGAAGAAGAAGAAGAAGACTCTAACTTTCTTACTCCCATTTTTGCAGGTTTGATTCACTTCATGGAAGTGGCATTGATGTACTGCTAGTGTTTAGTTCTTGTTTTCATTTGTATTGATGAACAATGTGAAACTATGTATGTATATATGGATGAACTCCATGAAACCATATGATTTGGTATGCATGTATATGTGTTGGTATGCTTGTTGAAAGTATTTTCAAATGTGTGTGTGTGTGTGTGTGTGTGTGTGTGTGTGTGTGTGTGTGTGTGTGTGTGTGTGTGTGTGTGTACTAGCACATAGGCCCTGCGTTGCAACGGAGGAAAAAAATTACTCCCTCCATCCAACAATATAAGACGTTTTGCAAGCTATGCAAAAACTTCTTATAACATGGGACGGAGGGAGTAGTCTTTATCAGGTGTATGTGGACATGTTTTGCCAGAGAACAACAACTCATATATTGAGACACCGAAGAGACTGATCAAAATATCATTATAATTCACAAGTACAAGCATACGTTGTATATGACCGCATTAAAACAAATATTGCCTTGCGCTTGCTTCTCCAATAGAAGCAGGTTTTGCTTATGTGCTTGTCTTATTTAAGATCACGGGGATATTATGGATTTTCTATATGTATATTTATAAAAATATATGTGTGCTTCAGTGTGGAGTAAGCCACAATTGTTATGAATCAGTTGGCTACCTAGACATAGTTTAGGGTGTAGTAAAAGAAAGACATATTTATGATTAAGTGTATGTTCCAAGAAATTTAGGATTAAGTGAGTGTTCCAGAAATACAACTAAATAAAACATGTTTAAAAATAACGAAGGTGGGGATTACTTGAGATGAGGATCTTCGCCGGGAGGAAGGAGTCTAGCCAATGCATCATCTCATGGCATGACTTGGGTGCAAATATCTCCTAGACCACTATCAACACCACCACATCCCCGCGGTCCATTAAAGTCATCTAACACGACATAGAGCATGCAATCAAAAGGCACGGGGAGATTAAGGAGTTTGTACATGTATATTTATAGCAGAAAGTCGGTGCTTCAGTGCGGAGTAAACAACAATTGTCATGATTCAGTTAGTTACCTAGACATATTTTACGATGTAGTAAATGAAAGATATATTTAAGATTAACTGTGTGTTCCATAAATATAACTAAATAAACATGTTTACGAATAATGAAGGCCGGGATTACTTGAGTTGAGGATCTTTGCCGGGAAGAAGGACTCGAGCTGTAGCGACCAGACCTCAAACAGTCTAGTCTCTGTGCATCAGTGTCATCCCTGGATCGGTAATGCTGACACGCACAGTACTTGAAGGATTTATAACAGAGTAGCAATCACACACTTATTACATCGAATAGTCTCAAGAGAGAACTTATTACAATAAATATGGCTTAAGGCCATCTAAATACGATAACAACGGAAGGCTTGGAAGATAAAGTGAGTCCATCAACTCCAACGGCATCACTGAGTATAAGACCACGACCTAAGGCTCCTTACTCATCGTCTGAGAAGTCTGCAACATGAACGTTGCAGCCCAAAAACGGGCCAGCACATGGAATATGCTGGCAAAGTAACACATAGAGAGTAATAAACAGAATAATGCTATCACTACATGCACATATGGCTGGTGGAAAGCTCTATGGTTACAGTTTGCGAAAAGCCAATTTTTCCATACAACAAAGGAATAAATTTTATTTAACTGTCATGGTGGTTGTTAAACATTGATAAGGTACCTCCAACTCAATCCCAATTAAGAACGTGATTAACCCAATCAAATTAAATTAAGTAACATGATGATGAGATTCACATGATAATCCAAGAACTAGATACTCAAGATGTCCATAACCGGGGACACGGCTAACCATGATTAGTTTGTACACTCTGCAGAGGTTTGCGCACTTTTCCCCACAAGGCTCGATCTCCTCCGTTTGATTTCTCGCACTACATGGTGTTTGAGAAACGGATGACCGAGACACAGTCTTTCAGAAACAACAACTCTTTACTCCGGGTGGACAGTTACACCTACTTTCCCCTACATCTGCTAGCCCACCTCTTCAAGAGGTCATGTAACCTACTCAACTATGCTAGAGCCCATAATAGCTTGTGGCTGCACACGGAAGTTTCTAGCATGAATAATCTCATGATCCCTTTGAGCCTGGGTGGCGGTCCATAGAAATAATCTCACGGGTACTCCGGGATATCCAAAAATACAGGCAACATTGGGTTCCCCAGGTGCCTCAATCCATCCAGATGTGTGTTAAAGTAGCCACCTTAAGTTAACCATTAATTAACATCCTCACATCTGTCATGGAAATTTACTCAAACCCAATCCACGTCTACGAGCAAACGTAGAAGTAACTCCCAACGGTTTGATAATAAACAGGGCAATAGGTACTACCTCATCTACTTCCCAAAACCCACATATTAAATAGTCCCTAACCATGCAATAGTTTGAGGGTTGATCTACTGCAATAAAACTGGGTGGTAAAGAGGTATGATCAAAGTGTTACTTGCCTTGCTGATGATCCGTGAAACCTAGAGACTCGTAGTAGCACGCTTCACACTCCGGGTACTCTATCGCAAACAAACAATACATACATAAGCAATCAAGCAAGGGTGCACGGGTAAAATTCAAAATAAGATATCTAACCAGAAAGTTCAACTTAAGAACTCCGGTTTGCAAAAAGAATCAAATCGAACGAAGCAACGAAACTCAAACGGCGAAAGAAACAATCTCCATTTACAAATCTGGACCTAAGTCAAATTTTATAGTAGCAAAAACTTGTTTAAGTTGGTTAAACGGAAAGAGGGTTTCGAGACGAAACTCTAGGCACTTGAATCGCCTGATTCCGATAAACGAGCGAAAAGTTAAACTAAAACGAAAAACAGATCGGAAATCGCGATCGAAAATAATCGCAAAAATTCCGAGAAAAAGAAAAACTGACGAACAGGCTAACGAACGAACGTTCGCTATCTGCGGCTAAACGACGAAAACCGTTCGTTAAAACAAAGGTACGAACGGGCATTCACTAAATAAACTAAACCGAAAAAAACCGATCTAATAAAAAAACCGCGGGTTTTTTTTAAACCGGGCGGTTTTTCCGAAGAAAACGGCCGGCGGCGGGGCACCTACCTCCGGCGAGGTCCGGCGTCGGGCTCCGGCGGTCGAGGCGGCGGCGGCGGCGGTCGACGAGGCGGCGGCGGCGGTCGACGAGGCGGCGGCGGCGGTCGACGAGGCGGCGGCGGTGGTGTAACGCCCCGAGACCGACGCTCCAGAAGACTTCCAGATGCTCTGAGTTTCGTCGTGTGATTTGTTTTGTTTGTTGCATCTCTTGTTGCATCATGCCATCATGCAACTTTTTTTTAACTCAACTAAATCATGGATCTTTGATCCATTTAAATCGAGGGAAATGCACATGGTGATTTCTCTTTACAACACATAAAAATCTCCCAATATTATTAGGGAGCTATATTAAAATATTCCATTAACTTTGGAATTAACCATAACACACTTGCAAAATAATTCCGTGCCTTTTCTGCTTCAAGTTTGGTCTCCAAACTCTGCCCTAAATTCTTTCTTCACTTTCCGGAGCTCCACCAAAAATCCGAACATTTTTGGACCTTCCCAACCCTCACTTCCTATTCAAATCATTTAAATTAAATTCAAATGCATTTGAATTTATATCTTTCAATCATGCCACTTCTATTCTTCCTGGATCAAGCGCATTTTTATGAGCCCGGGAAAATTAACCGCATGGGCAAATCCTTTCCCTAACCCTTCCTTTCTTTTCTTCTCTCTAATTTCTTTTCTATTAAAAGAAATATGAGGGAGGGAGAGAGAGAGCGCAGCCTTGCAGCCCAGCCGGCCTCTTGGGCCTAACCAACCAGCGCGGGCCCAGCCGCATGCCTATCTAACCCTAGCCCCTCACCACGCTCTCTCCCGATCCCCATCTCCTTCCCCTGCTCGCGCCGCCAGAGAGGAGTGAGAGCCTCTCGCTCGATCCCGCAAGAAGGAGCTCGCGCCCAACCTTCCCCTCGTCGTCTCCTCCCTCCGCTGCACGCGAGGCCGTTCAGCCCCGTGCCCCTGCCGACCCTGCCGTCGCCCGGTCATCTGTCCTCCCTCCGTTTGTTCCTGCTCCGCCGCCGGAGATCGCCAGGTCCGGTGACCCCTCGTCCAGCGTGCCCTCTCCTACCTCGCCGGGTTTCTCCTCTGCCCGTGTCCGCACCTCGCCGCTCCACTCGGTCTCCCGCGGCTGCTCTGTTGTCGTCGCCTTGCTACCTGCGCTCCTCCTCTGCATGGAGCTCCACCACCTCCCTGGCCTTGGATCCGGCTGGTTCCCGCCGACCCAGTCGCCGTCCCGTGGCTGCCATCTTCATCTTCGGCGGATCTCGCACCACTGCAAGCCCCTGCCCCGCCTCTGCTTCGTTCGAGCGGGGTGGAGGACGCGTCTCTGTTCGTCCGCATCGACCAGCGCCAGTCCCTGCTGCCCACCTCTGTTTTCTCTGATCGTCGCGTGAGCATCAGCGCCCTCTCTCTTGCCCGTGCGTGAGTGCTCGCATGGGTCACTTCGACTGTTGACTTCCTCAAGTTCAGGACCAAGACCCGAGACCCATGTCGATTACGCAACCAACGGTGGAGTTACACGAGCTACAAGTACCGCGACGACCCCGGGGACTGGATTCTGTCAAGTTCCTCTATGATATGTGTACCACCTACTTCCACAACATGTCGTGTACGACTACCGTCGCTCGGAGTCGACAAGACAACGTGTACCACTACCGTCGCCAAGTTACGCCAAGTTCATCTACGAAACGTGTACAACTACTTCCCACGATGACCTGTGAATGACTACTTCCTCTACATCGTACCGAACTTGATCCGTTCCGAAACGCACGCTTCAAAGGTATAACCCCGAGACGACGCCCGTGAACGAATGCATGTGTGTTGTATGAGATGCTCGTGTTTGCACCGTGTCCGAGAGAGGTCTTTGCACGTTCCTCGATTGCCATGCCACCGTACCGTGGGAACCCGGAATCCGGGAGCACCCCACCATCCTTGCATGACACCCTCATGCCCACTTCTTTTGCACCGGTATCTCCGTGAGCTATCCGAACCGATATGTTGTCGTGGCATCATTTTCGGATTCGTTGCCGTGGCACCCCTTTCTTCCACCACGGTGACAAATGCTTCAAAACATGCTCATGTTAACATTTTCATAAAATTGCTTAAAACTTGCATTGTCATCCGCATCATGATAACAACATTTAAATGTTTAAAATTGTTGTTTGCTTTAAATTGCTAAATGACATATGGGGATTTTCCGGAATTGTTGTTTGTTGTTCCGGCCTCATTTAAACTTGCCTAGATAGATAGTCTTACTATGCTTCACCTCTTGCCATGTTTAATAACATTTAATATTGTTGGGTACATAAACAAGAGCGAACTAAATAACTCGAATGTGGTGTTTCGTCAATATGCAACTCGTTGCATATTGAGCTCCACTTAATTTGTAGTATTGTTTGTGCACTTTGCCATGCCATGCCTCTTTAAACCGGACATGCATCATACTTGGTTGCGCATCATGCCATGTTTATGTGATGGTTGTTTACTATGTTGTTTGCTTCTTTCCGGTTTGCACCTCTCGTTAGCTTCGGTTTCGTTCCGGAGTTGTGAGGATTCGTTCGACTACGTCCGTTTGTCTTCTTCATGGACTCGTTCTTCTTCCTTGCGGGATCTCAGGCAAGATGAGCATACCCTCGAAATCACTTCTATCTTTGCTTGCTAGTTGCTCGCTCTATTGCTATGCCGCGCTACCTACCACTTGCCATATCATGCCTCCCATATTGCCATGTCAAGCCTCTAATCCACTCTTCCTAGCAAACCATTGTTTGGCTATGTTACCGCTTTTGCTCAGCCCCTCTTATAGTGTTGTTAGTTGCAGGTGAAGTTGAAGATTGCTCCATGTTGGAACATGATTATGTTGGGATATCACAATATCTCTTATTTTAATTAATGCATCTATATACTTGGTAAAGGGTGGAAGGCTCGGCCTTATGCCTGGTGTTTTGTTACACTCTTGCCGCCCTAGTTTCTGTCATACCGGTGTTATGTTCCTTGATTTTGCGTTCCTTACACGGTTGGGTGATTTATGGGACCCCCTTGACAGTTCGCTTTGAATAAAACTCCTCCAGCAAGGCCCAACCTTGGTTTTACCATTTGCTACCACCTATCCCCTTTTCCCTTGGGTTCTGCAGACTCAATGGTCATCTTATTTTAACCCCCCCCCCCCACGAGCCAGTGCTCCTTCGAGTGTTGGTCCGAACTGAGTAGACTGCGGGGCCCCCTCGTGGAAACTCGAGGTCTGGTTTTACTCGTAGGATGTCTCATGCGGTGTTGCCCTGAGAACGAGATATGTGCAGCTCCTATTGGGATTGTCGACACATCGGACGGCTTTGCTGGTCTTGTTTTACCATTGTCGAAATGTCTTGTAAACCGGGATTCCGAGACTGATCGGGTCTTCCCGGGAGAAGGAATATCCTTCGTTGACCGTGAGAGCTTATAATGGGCTAAGTTGGGACACCCCTGCAGGGTACAAACTTTCGAGAGCCGTGCCCACGGTTATGTGGCAGATGGGAATTTGTTAATGTCCGGTTGTAGAGAACTTGACACTTGACTTAATTAAAACGCATCAACCGCGTGTGTAGCCGTGATGGTCTCTTTTCGGCGGAGTCCGAGAAGAGAACACGGTTTTTGGGTTATGTGAGTTCAGGATCACTTCTTGATCATTACTAGTTGACGACCGTTCCGTTGCTCCTCTTCTCGCTCTTATTTGCGTATGTTAGCCACCATATATGCTTAGTGCTTGCTGCAGTTCCACCTCACTACCCTTTCCTTCCTATAAGCTTAAATAGTCTTGATCTTGCGGGTGTGAGATTGCTGAGTCCTCGTGACTCACGGATACTTCCAAACAGTTGCAGGTGCCGATGAGACCAGTGCAGGTGATGCAACCGAGCTCAACTGTGAGTTCGACGAGGACCTTGGTCGTTACTATGTTTCGTTTCCTGTTGATCAGTAATGGAGCCCAATTGGGACGATCAGGGATCTAGCAGTTGGGTTATCTTCTTTTCTTTTGGCTTTGACCGTAGTCGGTCTATATGTGTACTCTGATTGATGTATGATTTATTTATGTATTGTGTGAAGTGGCGATTGTAAGCCAACTCTTTATCCCATTCTTGTTCATTACATGGGATTGTGTGAACATGACCCTTCTTGCGACAAAACCACAATGCGGTTATGCCTCTAAGTCGTGCCTCGACACGTGGGACATATAGTCGCATCATGGGTGTTACAAGTTGGTAATCAGAGCCATCCCCGACTTAGGAGCCCCCTGCTTGATCGAATCGCTGACGTTGTTGAGTCTAGAAAAAAATGTTTTGAGTCTTAGGATTATATATATCGGAGAGTAGGTTTCTTTTTACTCCTCAGTCCCTTCGTCGCTCTGGTGAGGCCCCCTGACGTAGAAGTTTTGACTTTTCTCTCCTCAAATTTCGCTAAAAAAATTTAGGATCACGCGGGTATCTTGGAATCGTTCCGATGGTTTTGTGACGAGAACATTGTTCTTGGTGCCTCCTGACATTTAGGGGTTGTGGCAATGTCCCGGGGAGTTGAGCTCCGAGGTGTTGTCGTCACAATTTTATCGTTGCAGTTCCGGAATACCTGAGTTTCGCCGACATCGAAAATCTCTTTTATGCAGTTGTTGGTGAGATCACCTCGACGCCACCCAGTACTGGGGCGGGAGTTCGGGAGTATTGCCATAACTCGTATAACGGATGCTTTTCGAAGGTTGAGGTAAATGATTTCCGAAGGTTTCTTGGTTATGTGTTGAAGGATGGATACAGCTGGATCTAGGTATTGTTAGTTTGGGTGAGATATATTGTGTCCCCTGTATCCCCAACACCTGATTGCATAACCAGAAAGTTTTGGGAGTTTATAAGTGGGAATTCAAGTAGCTCCTAGGATATCTTTCCGGCAGATGCATGATATGAGATTGGGGTTCGACGTCTAGTGGTCCGCCTTTCCACGGTTGGTTTTACAGTGGTCTCGTAGTGTCTTAAAGAGTCCTTGGCTATGCCGACTCGGGGACGCTTCGTATGTCATGTGCACTGCCTTGTACATGATGGTGTTGTACGATCGAGCCCGTGTGGGCCCCACCATGAAAACTTCGGACGAAATCTCTATCATATGTTTGTTCCGGCTTATTCTGTGGGCCAATCCTTTGTTTTGTTTTAATTTGTGGTATTCGAGTTGCTTCGATGTCAAATGTGGATCCATACCTTCCCTAAATGGTGTTCTCATATTTCTAAGTGAATACTAATCCTTCTTGTTCACTGAGGTTGTCATATCAATTCCTTTTCTAACCGGCGTGCTTCTCTCCAGGCTAATACTATCATTTTCCACATTCGCGTGATTAATTCTAAGTTTTTTTTCAACGGTGTTTGTTTCATCTGTCCCAAGTTGTCTTTGTTTTCCCGCCCTCCCACCCTTTTTCTTCAAGGACTCGGATTTCTTAACCAAGTATCCTTTTTATTGATGGGAAGTCTCTCCATCCTTTTTTTCAATCAATGTTCTGATCCGATGATTTTCCATGAAGATACTAACGAAGCTTCAAGTTCATCATCCTTCATTGTTATTTCTTCTCCGGTGGATTCAATTCAAGCTTGCGGTGTTGATCATATTCATTTCCTTGTTTCAAATGCTTTCTCATGCCGGTATATCTCTTAATCATTCCCCGCTTGCTATTCAATTGTTCTGGAGTGCTGAAGATATCTCTGAAGATTCGTATTTCCACTCCGCATCAATTCTAACTATTTCGAGGTTGTTACCTCATTCAAGCCATTTAATTCAACCGGTGCAATCTCCTTTTCAAGTAATCATTTCAACGGCGTTTCCTTTGAGTGGGCCCTAACCCACAGGTCTTTTCCCAGGATCTTACCTAACTCTTCTAATTCTTTCCGGAGTTATTCTCAAATTCATTGCAAAGTTTGACGTAAAATGAATTATCATCAATCAAATGTCTTTCTCCAAGATCTTTCAAACTCTTTTCATTGTTGGTTCAATCTTTCTAATTTTCATCCCGGAGTATCTCAACAATTCATGGTGGTGTTTCTCATCGTCATTCTCAACATTTGAAGACCGAAGAAGAGTTTCTCTTAAATCTTGCTCCATTCTCTTCAAGATTCATGGTTCTAGCTTGAGTCCATCCTCTCATAATTGTTTTCGATTGTGAGAATTCTTTTCATATCCATCCAGAGCATTTCAAGAGTTGTTTTCATTTCTTCATCATCCAAAGGCCATCATTTCAGAAGATTTCTTCGTTCTAAGTTTTCAGCCTCGTCCTCCAATTATTCTAAATTGATGTCTCTTCGTTCATCTCCATATTCTTCCGGTGCATCGTTCAAATATCCTCTAATCAGTTCATGATCTTTTCGTTCTCATGTGTCTAAATTCTGTCAAGTATCTTTATTCGTTTTCTAATTCTTCCAGATGAATTGCGCCTTTGCTACTTTCATTTACAATTCTTACGGTGGTTCGTTCAAGAGTTCTCTTCCTTGGTTATCATATAAATTTATTCGTTGTTTCAATCCTACCGGTGGTTCATTGAAGACTTTTCTCAAGTTTGCGCTATATCTATCTTTATCCTTTCTACGAGAGTAAGTAGTATGCCAAATCCGTTGCTTGTCATCAATTTAAATTGGTGAAGGATATGCATAACGCAATTCTTATTATGGTTTCATCCAAGTGATCTAGTTTCTTCTTTCCGGAGTTGTTCATCATGTCACATTTCTCGGTTCAAGACGCTTCATTTTTTCTTTTCCGGAGTTCCAAGTTTTCCGCATTATCTCATCGCGAAGCTCCATCTAAATCATCGCAAAGCTTCACCTTGTGTTCTCAACTTCTCTTTCTTTTATCATCCTTTCATTACCGGAGTTCTTCATGGAGGCTCTACATGGTGGTTCATCAAAGATTCCTTTCATTCTTCAATTGTTCTTCAAGATTTCTCTCGAAGTTATGATCCGCCAAGCCATACTTCAAAATAAACATGGTGTTCAACACACGTTTTGTTTTGGGGAGTTCAAGTATTCTTCATCTTGCATTCCGAAGTGCAATTCTTTCTCTCTTATCTTTTGAGGTGGTGTTATGTCATTGTTGATAATTTCCCTTCGTGATTCATGATTCGCAAGTTGTTAAGAATGAGATATTTAAACCCATCATTTTTATCTTAGTTCAGGAGATCCTTTTGCAACCTATCAATCCCTCCATTGGAGTTATCTTGGTAAAGATTTCACCTAAAGCTTTCCCTAAGGAATGTTGCTATTATGGTGCTTATCAATGATCCAAGTTTTCTCAAATCCTCTTGGTGAAAGAAGTTTTTTTCATCTCGCTGGTGTTATCAATTATATTATTTGTTTTCGTTAGTGGCAGAATTGCAACTCAAATTTTGAGGTCTTTTTCATAAGCCCACTACAAGCTTATCCTTTCGCTGTTGGTTTTCCAACAACTCCGTTCTAACCTTCTTGGAAGGGTGCTTTCCAAGATAATTTGTGGCAGAAGTTGGCATTTTCTTCTCCATTCCTTTTTTCCAATGATCTATCTTCTATTTCTTCTTCCGGAGGCATTGTGATGTTGCTCTTTTCACCCATCATCTTGAATTGTGAGGATCGTGTTCTTTTCGTGCTTATCCATTTAACCGGAGTGTTGTGTCATCTCCTCAATTTCTTTTCATCTTATCAAGTTTTCCTTCTCGTTTTCAATAGTTCCGGAGGTAGAGTTTTGTTGATTTCATCAAGTATCATCCCATCTTCTCAAGTTCATGTTAATTCCTTCCATTTTCTATTGGAGTGCTGTCCAAATTATGTCATTCTTGTTCCTTGTTTCTCTTTTCTACCGGTGTGCTTTCATATTAATTTTGATCCGTTAAGCTCTTATTTCCATGTTTTTCAACCTACAAGGTTCTTGTAATGGTCTATGTTCCTCTTGCTGAACGGAGTGTTTTAAATTTTGTTCACCTCCGTCGTGTCATTTCTTCAAGCTTTGCGACCTCTCAAGGTTCTTTGGTTTCACTCGTTTGTCAAAGAAGCAACTTTGTTTTACCTCTTCCTCTTCCGCTTCTCTCCGGTGCCATCCTAGATCTCGGGACGAGATCCTCTTGTAGTGGTGGAGTGTTGTAACGCCCTGAGACCGACGCTCCAGAAGACTTCCAGATGCTCTGAGTTTCATCGTGTGATTTGTTTTGTTTGTTGCATCTCTTGCATTGCATCATGTCATCATGCAACCTTTTTTTAAACTCAACTAAATAAATTGCATGGATCTTTGATCCATTTAAATCGAGGGAAATGCACATGGTGATTTCTCTTTACAACATATAAAAATCTCCCAATATTATTAGGGAGCTATATTAAAATATTCCATTAACTTTGGAATTAGCCATAACACACTTGCAAAATAATTCCGTGCCTTTTCTGCTTCAAGTTTGGTCTCCAAACTCTGCCCTAAATTCTTTCTTCACTTTCCGGAGCTCCACCAAAAATCCGAACATTTTTGGACCTTCCCAGCCCTCACTTCCTATTCAAATCATTTGAATTAAATTCAAATGCATTTGAATTTATATCTTTCAATCATGCCACTTCTATTCTTCCTGGATCAAGCGCATTTTTATGAGCCCGGGAAAATTAACCGCATGCGCAAATCCTTTCCCTAACCCTTCCTTTCTTTTCTTCTCTCTAATTTCTTTTCTATTAAAAGAAATATGAGGGAGGGAGGGAGAGAGAGTGCAGCCTTGCAGCCCAGCCGGCCTCTTGGGCCTAACCAACCAGCGCGGGCCCAGTCGCATGCCTATCTAACCCTAGCCCCTCACCACACTCTCTCCCGATCCCCATCTCCTTCCCCTGCTCGCGCCGCCAGAGAGGAGTGAGAGCCTCTCGCTCGATCCCGCAAGCAGGAGCTCGCGCCCAACCTTCCCCTCGTCGCCTCCTCCCTCCGCTGCACGCGAGGCCGTTCAGCCCCGTGCCCCTGCCGACCCTGCCGTCGCCCGGTCATCTGTCCTCCCTCTGTTTGTTCTTGCTCCGCCGCCGGAGATCGCCAGGTCCGATGACCCCTCGTCCAGCGTGCCCTCTCCTTCCTCGCCGGGTTTCTCCTCTGCCCGTGTCCGCACCTCGCCGCTCCACTCGGTCTCCCGCGGCTGCTCTGTTGTCGTCGCCTTGCTACCTGCGCTCCTCCTCTGCATGGAGCTCCACCACCTCCCTGGCCTCGGATCCGGCTGGTCCCGCCGACCCAGTCGCCGTCCCGTGGCCGCCGTCTTCATCTTCGGCGGATCTCGCACCACTGCAAGCCCCTGCCCCGCCTCTGCTTCGTTCGAGCGGGGTGGAGGACGCGTCTCTGCTCGCCCGCATCGACCAGCGCCAAGTCCCTGTTGCCCACCTCTGTTTTCTGTGCTCGTCGCGTGAGCATCAGCGCCCGCTCTCTTGCCCGTGCGTGAGTGCTCGCGTGGGTCACTTCGACTATTGACTTCCTCAAGTTCAGGACCAAGACCCGAGACCCATGTACGATTACACAACCAACGGTGGAGTTACACGAGCTACAAGTACCGCGACGACCCCGGGGACTGCATTCTGTCAAGTTCCTCTATGATATGTGTACCACCTACTTCCACAACATGTCGTGTACGACTACCATCGCTCGGAGTCGACAAGACAACGTGTACCACTACCGTCGCCAAGTTACGCCAAGTTCATCTACGAAACGTCTACAACTACTTCCCATGACGACCCGTGAACGACTACTTCCTCTACATCGTACCGAACTTGATCCGTTCCGAAACGCATGCTTCAAAGGTATAACCCTGAGACGACGCCTGTGAATGAATGCATGTGTGTTGTATGAGATGCTCGTGTTTGCACCGTGTCCGAGAGAGGTCTTTGCACATTCCTCGATTGCCATGCCACCGTACCGTGGGAACCAAAAATCCGGGAGCACCCTACCATCCTTGCATGACACGCTCACGCCCACTTCTTTTGCACCGGTATCTCCGTGAGCTATCGGAACCGATATGTTGTCGTGGCATCATTTTCCGATTCGTTGCCGTGGCACCCCTTTCTTCCATCACGGTGACAAATGCTTCATAACATGCTCATGTCAACATTTTCATAAAATTGCTTAAAACCTGCATTGTCATCCGCATCATGATATCAACATTTAAATGTTTAAAATTGTTGTTTGCTTTAAATTGCTAAATGACATATGGGGATTTTCCGGAATTGTTGTTTGTTGTTCCGGCCTCATTTAAACTTGCCTAGATAGATAGTCTTACTATGCTTCACCTCTTGCCATGTTTAATAACATTTAATATTGTTGGGTACATAAACAAGAGCGAACTAAATAACTCAAATGTGGTGTTTCCTCAATATGCAACTCGTTGCATATTGAGCTCCACTTAATTTGTAGTATTGTTTGTGCACTTTGCCATGCCATGCCTCTTTAAACCGGACATGCATCATACTTGGTTGCGCATCATGCCATGTTTATGTGATGGTTGTTTACTATGTTGTTTGCTTCTTTCCGGTTTGCGTCTCTCGTTAGCTTCGGTTTCGTTCCGGAGTTGTGAGGAATCGTTCGACTACGTCCGTTTGTCTTCTTCATGGACTCGTTCTTCTTCCTTGCGGGATCTCAGGCAAGATGACCATACCCTTGAAATCTCTTCTATCTTTGCTTGCTAGTTGCTCGCTCTATTGCTATGCCGCGCTACCTACCACTTGCCATATCATGCCTCCCATATTGCCATGTCAAGCCTCTAATCCACTCTTCCTAGCAAACCATTGTTTGGCTATGTTACCGCTTTTGCTCAGCCCCTCTTATAGCGTTGTTAGTTGCAGGTGAAGTTGAAGATTGCTCCATGTTGGAACATGATTATGTTGGGATATCACAATATCTCTTATTTTAATTAATGCATCTATATACTTGGTAAAGGGTGGAAGGCTCGGCCTTATGCCTGGTGTTTTGTTCCACTCTTGCCGCCCTAGTTTCCGTCATACCGGTGTTATGTTCCTTGATTTTGCGTTCCTTACGCGGTTGGGTGATTTATGGGACCCCCTTGACAGTTCGCTTTGAATAAAACTCCTCCAGCAAGGCCCAACCTTGGTTTTACCATTTGCTACCACCTATCCCCTTTTCCCTTGGGTTCTGGAGACTCAAGGGTCATCTTATTTTAACCCCCCCCCCCGGGCCAGTGCTCCTTCGAGTGTTGGTCCGAACTGAGTAGACTGCGGGGCCCCTCGTGGAAATCGAGGTCTGGTTTTACTCGTAGGATGTCTCATCCGGTGTTGCCCTGAGAACGAGATATGTGCAGCTCCTATCGGGATTGTCGGCACATCGGGCGGCTTTGCTGGTCTTGTTTTACCATTGTCGAAATGTCTTGTAAACCGGGATTCCGAGACTGATCGGGTCTTCCCGGGAGAAGGAATATCCTTCGTTGACCGTGAGAGCTTATAATGGGCTAAGTTGGGACACCCCTGCAGGGTATAAACTTTCGAGAGCCGTGCCCGCGGTTATGTGGCAGATGGGAATTTGTTAATGTCCGGTTGTAGAGAACTTGACACTTGACTTAATTAAAACGCATCAACCGCGTGTGTAGCCGTGATGGTCTCTTTTCGGCGGAGTCCAGGAAGAGAACACGGTTTTTGGGTTATGTGAGTTCAGGATCACTTCTTGATCATTACTAGTTGACGACCGTTCCGTTGCTACTCTTCTCGCTCTCGTATGTTAGCCACCATATATGCTTAGTGCTTGCTGCAGTTCCACCACACTACCCTTTCCTTCCTATAAGCTTAAATAGTCTTGATCTCGCGGGTGTGAGATTGCTGAGTCCTCGTGACTCACGGATAGTTCCAAACAGTTGCAGGTGCCGATGAGACCAGTGCAGGTGATGCAACCGAGCTCAAGTGTGAGTTCGACGAGGACCTTGGTCGTTACTATGTTTCGTTTCCTGTTGATCAGTAGTGGAGCCCAGTTGGGACGATCAGGGATCTAGCAATTGGGTTATCTTCTTTTCTTTTGGCTTTGACCGTAGTCGGTCTATGTGTGTACTCTAATTGATGTATGATTTATTTATGTATTGTGTGAAGTGGCGATTGTAAGCCAACTCTTTATCCCATTCTTGTTCATTACATGGGATTGTGTGAAGATGACCCTTCTTGCGACAAAACCACAATGCGGTTATGCCTCTAAGTCGTGCCTCGACACGTGCGAGATATAGTCGCATCGTGGGTGTTACAGGCGGTCGGGACGGCGGCGGCGGGGCGCGGCGTCGGCGGCGGCGGCGCTAGGGTTTGGCGGGGCTGGGGCGGCTCGGGCGCCTCGGGCTTTAAAGGCCCAGCCGGGTCGGTGTCCCAGGCGGACACGGCCCGGTTAGGTCGGTTCGTTTTTTTTAATAATTTCGCGCAGAGAAACAATTAAAAGAAATACTAAACGGACTCCAAAAATCCCGAAATAAATTTTCCCCGTCCTCTAAAAACAAGTCGGACAAGATGAACATTTATTTGGGCCTAAAATGCAATTTTGAAAAAACGCATATTTTTCCTAAATTCAAATAAAATAGCGTTAAAATCCGAAATAAAATCTTATTTGATTTTATTATTAAATCCTCAATATTTCTTTATTTTGGGAAAGTCATTTTATTCCCTCTCTCTTATTCTTATTATTGAAATAATTGAAGATAAAATAAATAAAATCAAATGATCCTATTTTCAAAATTTGAGAAAACCCAAATATGAAAATAACGAAATCCCCAACTCTCTCCGTGGGTCCTTGAGTTGCGTAGAATTTCTAGGATCTAGCCAAGATGCAAATAAAAATATGATATGCAATGATGATCTCTTGTATAACATTCGAAATTGAAAATTTGGGATGTTACAAACCTACCCCCCTTAAGATGAATCTCGCCCTCAAGATTCGGGTTGGCTAGAAAATAGGTGAGGGTAGTCCTTCCATAGATCTTCCTCTCGCTCCCAGGTGGCTTCATCCTCGGTATGGTGGCTCCACTGAACTTTGCAAAACTTGATAACCTTGCTGCGGGTGACTCGGCTGGCATATTCGAGAATCTTGACTGGTTTCTCCTCATATGTCAAATCACTATCCAGCTGAATCGCTTCCAGTGGCACTGTATCTCTCAGTGGTATCTTAGCCATCTCCGCGTGACACTTCTTCAACTGAGAAACGTGGAAGACATCATGAACTCCCGACAATCCTTCGGGAAATTCCAACTTGTAAGCAACTTCTCCCATACGCTCCAAAACTTTGTATGGTCCTACAAAACGTGGCGCTAACTTTCCCTTAACCCCAAAGCGCTTCACTCCTCGAAGTGGTGATACTCGAAGATACACTATGTCTCCGACTTCGTAGACTGTCTCCTTGCGTTTAGAATCCGCGTAACTCTTCTGCCTGGACTGGGCTACCTTGAGCCTATTGCGAATCAACTTCACCTTCTGTTCAGACTCTTTAATCAAATCTGGTCCAAACAACTGTCGGTCTCCAACTTCGTCCCACAACAACGGTGTTCTGCACCTTCTTCCATACAGCGCTTCGAAAGGGGCCATCTTCAAACTGGCTTGATAACTGTTGTTATAAGAGAACTCTGCATAAGGCAAATTGTCGTCCCAACTAGATCCATAATCAAGCGCACAAGCTCTCAGCATGTCCTCCAAAATCTGATTGACTCTCTCGGTCTGTCCGTCTGTCTGTGGATGAAAGGTTGTACTGAACTCTAGCCTGGTACCCAAAGTTTCGTGCAACTGATTCCAAAACTTTGAAGTAAACTGGGTTCCTCTATCTGATACAATGGTCCTCGGAACTCCATGCAGACATACGATCCTGGTCATGTATATCTTTGCCAACTTAGCACTGGTGTAAGTGGTCTTCACTGGGATGAAATGAGCTACCTTCGTCAAACGATCGACTACAACCCATATCGAGTCATAGCCTAAACGAGTCCTGGGCAATCCCGTGATAAAATCCATGCCTAGCTTATCCCACTTCCATTCGGGTATCGGCAATGGTTGTAGCAATCCTGCTGGCTTCTGATGCTCTGCCTTCACTCTCTGACATACATCACAAACTGCTACATACTCCGCAATATCCTTCTTCATTCCGGTCCACCAGAAACTGTCCTTTAAATCCAGGTACATCTTGGTATTTCCTGGGTGAATCGAATATGGTGAATCATGGGCCTCTTGCAGAATCAACTTCCTGATCTCCGGATCATTGGGCACATAAACGCGGTCCTCAAACCATAAGGTATCGTGCTCATCCTCATGAAATCCCTTGGCTTTTCCTTTACTCATCCTTTCCTTTATCTCGGCAATCTCCTTGTCCGTCTTCTGAGCTTCTCTGATCTTATCCATCAAGGTAGACTGAATTTCCAAGGCTGCTACATAACCTCTTGGAACTATCTCCAAACGCAGCTCGCAAAGGTCTTCTGCTAACTCCTTGGGTAACTCTCCGGTCATGAGGGTATTTACATGACTCTTGCGGCTCAACGCATCAGCTACTACGTTAGCCTTTCCTGGGTGATAATGCAATCTCATATCATAATCCTTAATGAGCTCCAACCATCTCCTTTGCCTGAGATTCAACTCCTTCTGCGTGAAAATGTACTTTAAACTCTTGTGATCCGTGAACACCTCACAATGGTTTCCGATGAGAAAATGTCTCCATGTCTTCAACACATGCACTATGGCTGCTAACTCCAAATCATGTGTAGCATAATTCAACTCATGGGGTTTAAGCTGTCGTGAGGCATATGAAACAACTCTTCCCTCCTGCATAAGTACGGCTCCAAGTCCTCGACGTGAAGCGTCGCAATACACTTCATAATCTTTGCGTTGATTTGGTAGAATCAACACTGGTGATGTAACCAAGCGTCTTTTCAACTCCTGAAAACTGGCCTCACATTCCTCAGTCCAGTTGAATTTGGTGTCCTTCTTCAACAATTTCGTCATAGGTTTTGCAATCTTCGAGAAATTCTCAATGAATCTCCGGTAGTATCCTGCGAGTCCAAGAAAACTCCGGATCTCTCCAACTGACGTGGTGATTCCCAATTTGTCACAGTGTTAACCTTGGTGGGATCTACTGCTATTCCTTCTCCGGATATAACATGTCCAAGGAATCCAACTTCCTTTAACCAAAACTCACACTTGCTGAACTTGGCATATAACTGATGTTCTCTGAGCTTTCCAAGTACCAAACGCAAATGCTCCTTATGCTCTTCTTCATTCTTCGAATAGACCAGAATATCATCAATGAACACTACGACGAACTTATCCAAAAACTCCATAAACACTTTGTTCATCATGTTCATGAAATAGGCAGGTGCGTTAGTCAGGCCAAATGACATAACGGTGTACTCATATAGCCCATACCTTATGGTAAAAGCTGTCTTAGGTATATCCTGCTCTCGAATCTTCAGCTGGTGGTACCCTGATCGCAGATCGATTTTAGAAAACACTTTAGCTCCTTGCAACTGGTCAAATAAATCATTGATCATCGGCAGTGGGTACTTGTTCTTGATCGTCACCTCATTCAATCCACGATAATCAACAACCATCCTCAACGATCCATCTTTCTTTTCCACTAGAAGTACTGGTGATCCCCAAGGTGACGAACTTGGGCGAATATATCCTTTATCTAGTAACTCCTTAATCTGCTTCTTAATTTCTTCCAAATCCTTAGCGGGCATCCTGTACGGTCTCTTAGATATCGGCCCTGTGCCTGGCAAAAGCTCAATCAAAAACTCAATGTCCCTATCCGGTGGCATGCCTGGCAGCTCCTCTGGAAATACGTCAGGGAAATCCTTCACCACTGGTACTTCCTCCTGTACAACTCCTGATAAGGAATTCACTTGAGTCCTCTTCGGCACATGCCGGGATAAATACTTAATCCTTCTTCCTTCTGGGGTAGTAAGCAAGATCGTCTTACTGGCGCAATCGATGTTTCCTCCATACATCGATAGCCAATCCATTCCCAAAATCACATCCAAACCTTGCGACTCCAAAACTATTAGGTCTGAGGGGAAAACATGCCTACCTATGGCCAATGGCATCTGAAAACATCCTTGGCTTGCCATATACTCTGCTCCTGGCGAGGTTACTAACATAGGTGTTCTAAGAACTTTGGTGGGCAACTTATACTTATCCACAAATCCCCTTGATATGTATGAATGTGATGCACCAGTATCAAAAAGAACGATTGCAGTAAATGACTTAACCAAAAACTTACCTATTACTGCATCAGGCTATGCTTCAACCTCCTCCATGTTAACGTGGTTCACCTGTCCCCTGTTGAAAGGGTTCGGCTTCTTCCCCGAGCTTCCATTGCCATTTCCATTCTTAGCTTCCGGACATTCAGTTGCATAATGTCCAGTCTTCTGGCACTTGAAACAAGTAATGTGGCTCAGATCCCTCTTGGCTGGGGTTGATGGGTTGGTACGGTTCTGTCCGTTGCTTCCTCCGTTCCCATTGCCATTCTTGGGGCCACTATGATTGTGCGAGCTCCCTCCATTGTGATTGTGACCTCTGTGGTTATGCTGAAGGTGTCCTCCCGAGTTCGGGGTAAAACGAGGCTTCTGATGAGCTCCTGTACTGTACTTTCCTTGTCCATACTTCCTCTTACGGCTCTCAATCTGCTGCTGCTTCCCTTCAATCATGAGAGCTTTGTCTACCAACTCCTGGTAGTTGTTAAAAGTTGCCACCATCAACTGCATGCTCAGCTCATCATTCAGTCCTTCTAGAAACTTCTCTTGCTTAGCTGCATCCGTAGCAACGTCATCTGAGGCATAACGTGCTAACTTACTGAAATCCTCCACGTATTGGCCAACGGTACGTCCTCCTTGGCGTAAGTTGCGAAACTCACGCTTCTTCATGGCCATAGCTCCTGCTAAAACATGGGCAGTACGGAAAGCTTGCTGAAACTGGTCCCATGTGACAGTGTCAATGGGGTGAGTGGCTGTGTAATTCTCCCACCATGATGCTGCGGGTCCTCAAGCTGATGTGCGGCAAAACGCACTCTCTCCGCATCTGTGCATCCTGCAGTGGTCAACTCCCTATCAATCTTGCGAAGCCAATCATCTGCAACAACCGGCTCGGTGCTACTGGAGAACACCGGCGGATTCAGCCTAAGAAAACGGGCTAAGTGATCAACTGGTGGTGGTGGTGGTGGGTTGTTGTTGTTGTTGTTGTTGCCTTGGTTCTGAACTAGCACTTGCATCAGGGCATTCTGCTGCTGAATCAACTGAGTGATCTCCGGTGGGAAAACAAATCCGGTGTCGCGTCTCGGAGGCATCTGATGGGTTTAGAAAAGATGAGAAAATAGGATAGAATGAGATCTAGAGGGAAAACACTACCCATATGCACAAAACACAATCATATCACTCCAATCAATTCAAACAAGGCATACAATCACTCTAACTATCGTTACAAAGTGCTTGGACTATACTATATACATGGTGGAATACTACTACTCATATGGTGGTCGATTAGAAAAATTGATCGGTCAAAGACTCCATGATATCTGCTCCAGCTTCATCAACATAGTCACCATCGCTATCGTCAGGGTCCGAGTCGGTGTCGTCGATGATGATATAGTTCTCCGGGCAAGTGGAACTGTCATCTTCTCCTCCTGGCGCAGGGTCTCCCATGAAAACTCCTAGCTTCTTTGCAGGTCGCCATTCTTCTCTACTAGTGCGACGATTTCCTCCATATAATCTTCGTGTGTAGCCTTGAGTTCTTCCTCCATCTCCGTGATCCTTGTCATTGCCTTCTTCAAATCTATCATGCCTGCGCATATCTGGTTCTCCTGGTGACAAATGTGCTGGTTTAACTCCTGAATGAAAGCTGCAATAGATCTATCCTTCCTGGTGCTGATCATCTCCCATTGCTCGTCTCAGCGCCCACAAATCTGATAGATAGTATCCTTGGGATCAATGTGGGCTGCCATGCTCTTTCCTAGTCTCCAGGTTGGTGCATCAAAGGAAAACTCTATGGGCCCAGTGACTGGCATGAACGTCCTTCCTGGAACTTGAACTTGAATCATCCAACGCTCCTCTTCTGGTAGTGTGGCGTTGTACGTCCTGGTGAAGCTTGGTATTCCAATGTTCAGGTACTTAGTGACTTCCTTCAAGTGTCGTCCAAAAGGTGTATCCTCATCCGGTTGCGCGAACTTGTTCCTTGCATCCGCCATCCTAAAAGAGTGGAAGAAAGGAAAGGAGTCAGAAATGAGAAGAGAGTAGTGATCTAGGGCTTTAGCTTAGTGGTCGTGTCCTACAGTCAGCGTGTGCTCTGATACCATCTTTGTAGCGACCAGACCTCAAACAGTCTAGTCTCTGTGCATCAGTCTCATCCCTGGATCGGTAATGCTGACACGCACAGTACTTGAAGGATTTATAACAGAGTAGCAATCACACACTTATTACATCGAATAGTCTCAAGAGAGAACTTATTACAATAAATATGGCTTAAGGCCATCTAAATACGATAACAACGGAAGGCTTGGAAGATAAAGTGAGTCCATCAGCTCCAACGGCATCACTGAGTATAAGACCACGACCTAAGGCTCCTTACTCGTCGTCTGAAAAGTCTGTAACATGAACGTTGCCGCCCGAAAACGGGTCAGCACATGGAATATGCTGGCAAAGTAACACATAGAGAGTAATGAACAGAATAATGATATCACTACATGCACATATGGCTGGTGGAAAGCTCTATGGTTACAGTTTGCGAAAAGCCAATTTTTCCCTACAACAAAGGAATAAATTTTATTTAACTATCATGGTGGTTGTTAAACATTAAGAAGGTACCTCCAACTCAATCCCAATTAAGAACGTGATTAACCCAATCAAATTAAATTAAGTAACATGATGATGAGATTCACATGATAATCCAAGAACTAGATACTCAAGATGTCCATAACCGGGGACACGGCTAACCATGATTAGTTTGTACACTCTGCAGAGGTTTGCGCACTTTTCCCCACAAGACTCGATCTCCTCCGTTTGATTTCTCGCACTACATGGTGTTTGAAAAACGGATGACCGAGACACAGTCTTTCAGAAACAACAACTCTTTACTCCGGGTGGACAGTTACACCTACTTTCCCCTACATCTGCTAGCCCACCTCTTCAAGAGGTCATGTAACCTACTCAACTATGCTAGAGCCCATAATAGCTTGTGGCTACACACGGAAGTTTCTAGCATGAATAATCTCATGATCCCTTTGAGCCTGGGTGGCGGTCCATAGAAATAATCTCACGGGTACTCCGGGATATCCAAAAATACAGGCAACATTGGGTTCCCCAGGTGCCTCAATCCACCCAGATGTGTGTTAAAGTAGCCACCTTAAGTTAACCATTAATTAACATCCTCACATCTGTCATGGAAATTCACTCAAACCCAATCCACGTCTACGAGCAAACGTAGAAGTAACTCCCAAAGGTTTGATAATAAACAGGGCAATAGGTACTACCTCATCTACTTCCCAAAACCCACATATTAAATAGTCCCTAACCATGCAATAGTTTGAGGGTTGATCTAATGCAATAAAACTGGGTGGTAAAGAGGTATGATCAAAGTGTTACTTGCCTTGCTGATGATCCGTGAAACCTAGAGACTCGTAGTAGCACGCTTCGCACTCCGGGTACTCTATCGCAAACAAACAATACATACATAAGCAATCAAGCAAGGGTGCACGGGTAAAACTCAAAATAAGAGATCTAACCAGAAAGTTCAACTTAAGAACTCCGGTTTGCAAAAAGAATCAAATCGAACGAAGCAACGAAACTCAAACGGCGAAAGAAACAATCTCCGTTTACTAATCTGGACCTAAGTCAAATTTTACAGTAGCAAAAACTTGTTTAAGTTGGTTAAACGGAAAGAGGGTTTCGAGACGAAACTCTAGGCGCTTGAATCGCCTGATTCCGATAAACGAGCGAAAAGTTAAACTAAAACGAAAAACAGATCGGAAATCGCGATCGAAATAATCGCCAAAATTCCGAGAAAAAGAAAAACTGACGAACAGGCCAATGAACGAACGTTCGCTGTCTGCGGCTAAACGACGAAAACCGTTCGTTAAAAACGAACGTACGAACAGGCGTTCGCTAAATAAACTAAACCCAAAAAATAAAACCGCGGTTTTTTTTTAAAACCGGGCGGTTTTTCTGAAGAAAACCGTCGGCGGCGGGGCGGCTACCTCCGGCGAGGTCCGGCGGGCGGGGCGGCGGTCGACGAGGCGGCGGCGGTTGGGACGGGCGGCGGGGCGCGGCGTCGGCCGCGGCGGCGGGATCCGGCGGCGGCGCTAGGGTTTGGCGGGGCTGGGGCGGCTCGGGCTGGGGCTGCTCGGGCGCCTCGGGCTTTAAAGGCCCAGCCGGGTCGGTGTCCCAGGCGGACACGGCCCGGTTAGGTCGGTTCGTTTTTTTTAATAATTTCATGCAGAAAAACAATTAAAAGAAATACTAAACGGACTTCAAAAATCTCCAAATAAACTTTCTCCGTCCTCTAAAAACAAGCCGGACAAGATGAACATTTATTTGGGCCTAAAATGCAATTTTAAAAAACGCATATTATTCCTAATTTCAAATAAAATAGCGATAAAATTCGAAATAAAATCTTATTTGATTTTATTATTAAATCCTCAGTATTTCTTTATTTTGGGAAAGTCATTTTATTCCCTCTCTCTTATTTTTTTATTGAAATAATTGAAGATAAAATAAATAAAATCAAATGATCCTATTTTCAAAATTTGAGAAAACCCAAATATGAAAATAACGAAATCCCAATTCTCTCCGTGGGTCCTTGAGTTGCGTAGAATTTCTAGGATCTATCACAAATAAAAATATGATATGCAATAATGATCTATTGTATAACATTCGAAATTGAAAATTTGGGATGTTACACGAGCCAATGCATCATCTCACAACATGACTTGTGTGCAAATATCTCCTAGCCACTATCAACACCACTGCATCCCTGCGATCCATTAAAATACTCTAACACGACATAGAGCATGCAATCAAAAAGGCTAATATGAATTAACATTAACATTAACTCTGGCGCGTACCTCCGCCGCTTCAAATGTTCATCAGTGTGATTGTATTTGTCACTCAATAAATCCATGTATCGTATCATCATTGTGCCTGTCGTAAGAAAAAGAAACAAATCAATCATAAATAAATATTACATGGGCAAGCAGTACACAACACAATCTCTCTCTCCACATCTCTCATCTGCACAGCAGAAACGAACTGCATCAGCAACATCAGCAGATAGAATAAACAAATCTTATCTCATCTCTCTTCTCACAGCTATCCGCCTCTCTCTCTCTATGTATATCCCTCAGTAGCGCATCTGCAAGAACTTGCTGCTCCATCTAATAGAAGCGCAGCACTGACAACAATAGCAGCCGCCTTCATCGGCTCCACAACGCGCACCAGGGCGGTTGCTCGCCTCGGCTGCATCCTTTCCTTCCCAGTGCATCCTTTCCCCCACAACGGCGACCTCTCTTCTTCCCCAGACAGCACCCGCTTTCTCCACCACGATGTTGCAGAAAAAGAGATGGGCATGGCATAGATCAGAGAAAATTAGCCTCGATAGAGGATAGAGCTCCGTCCAGGTTGCCGTTACCCAATGTCAAGAACTCAAGATCGTCTGTCCAAATCTGTTCAAGTTTACAATATTAGATGGGAATTGGGAGATGCTTGCTTGAAAGTTTACACACAAAGATTAAATCAATCAATACTCACACTGGGATCTCACGTCCCCTAGTGTTGTGCGGATGGACCTGGCAGGACAGAGAAAAAGAGGAGAAGAGCTGGAGGTGGAGCGGGAGCAATGCTATCCATTGGAGGGCGCCGAGTAGTGGAGGCCAACGACGCGACGTAGTGGAGGTGCCGGCAACGGCGAGCGGGGTGACCATGCCAAGAGGGTTGGGGCGATGGGAAATCGACCCGCGGCGGGCTGCTGGAGGCCGACTGGTGGTCGCACGCGTGCGGGCTCGGCGGTGAGGAGAGGACAACGCTGTCCAGGCATGTCCATTGTCGTGTTCCAGGGCTCGGCTCCCTCGACCCTGCGGCGGGTTGCTGCAATCCGCTTTGTGAGGATGACACTGTCGGGGACTGCCCATGGTCGAGTTCCATGGCTCAGCTCGCATCCCCGTCCACCTGTTCCCCGCTTGGAGAAGAAGCCAACCTGGTACAGCCGGCCGAAACATAGTTCGAATCCCATCGAATCGAGCGATCGAAAAGAGACCTGCCCATGATTGTCCTGTAATTAAATCGATTGTAATGAAGCAGAGGAGTATTTCCTTTCTGTTTTTCTTATTTATAATGCACACTCCCCAAATTAGTACCACCTCACGTATATGTTTTAAATTAAAACCGAAAGCGTAAACTTAGGGAAAGAAGCGTATTGTGATGGTGAACCCGACAAAGTTAATCCGTGCTTTATTATTACTAGCACATATGCCCGCGCGTTGCAACGGGGTAATAAAGATTGACATTATTTTACTGGAAAACTCAATTAGAATACCTGTATGAATTTCATAGAAATTTTGTTAAAAAAATTCCAGCTAAGTCAACCATATAATACCCATTTGTGAAAAATTTCCAGCTAAGTCGACCATGCATATAATACACACATCTTGATCTTTTATCAAAACCACAGAGGTAAGTAAATTCCTATAACTGTAGATAAAACTACAATATATCCACCTAGATGAAATTGTATTACATCAATTTGTGCACACTCATTGCTCCAAAAAGATTGAGATGTAGTAGTTACCTAACAGAAGTTGACTTCCAACATGAATTCAGTCAATTACTTCCTATACATACAAAAAGAGAAAAGGTCATCAGTCATTTTCCTACATCTTTATATGTCATCTTTCTATGCCTTAATTTGGATCAATATCCAACCATGAACAATCCTTGTCTCAACCTCATTTTATATTTAATTTAGACCTACAAAAAGCAGCTAGTTTAAGAAAAATACACACTATACTGTAAGGTCACTTAAGTGACGTGTAGTTTTATGTGCATGCTATTTTATGAAATTCAACCAGCTAAGGATTAAAAAAAAGCTATGTCTTTTATTCCAAGCAATCGCAATAATCTACAGTGGAATTAGTTAATACTGTGCACCTTCTGTATTTCTGCTGAATCCCGTTGGTCATGGTCATGTACGCATAGAAATCCATAAAACTCGAGCACAGGATTGGCAATGTTGTTAATCAGGTGATCAATATGCCCCTTTTGTTTTTTGTCGACCCCCCATTTGCTCGTATATGGATGCAGGCATATCCATCCAGTTTCTTGCCTACGGTTAATAGAAACCAGAATTCTAACATGCATAGTGTCTCTCCTTGTGCACTGGATAGCATCATGGGACGTTGCTGATGACTGTAGTTAGTGCAACGGCAGCGCTGCCCTGGTGATGCAAGGTGAAGCATATGTGGTCTGCTGTACATAATCCTAATTTATTTTTCTGGAAATCCCAATTGAGCGATCAAGTCTAGAGCAGTCAATATGTGCACGCATGTAGAATTGGAACAATCGATCTGGCATGTAGAATTGGAATCCATCAACGCATATGCTGCCGAGCAACTGACGGATCAACATGGAAGAAACTGCACATGTATATATATATGTCCTAGACTTCCACGGAATTCTTTGCTTGAAAGACTGCAAAGGGAAGCTTTTGGTCTTCGATCACCATGGATCACACTGGATTTATTGGATTAGCAGTACACCTTGTTGACTGTGTAATTGGACATATCAGGGAGGGATTAATTGTCATCACCTGTTGGCCGCCACCCGCCGATCTGATCCCATCAAAACTGAATTGTTAGACCTGTCCAAATTCCTAACCGCCTCCTCTTCCTGATTCATATGGAACTATGGATACCCGATCTGAGCACACACCGGCAACCTGCAGGTCTCCCCTCTGAATCTGATCCGAGCAATCGACGCGCAGGTATAGCGCGGCCCTTTTTGGCGCTGGCTGCTTACTCGCCGTCTGACTTCACCGACACCCCCCTCTCTGGCTGCTACTCGCTGTCCCGAGGCTCTCGTTGCTTGCATTCGATCCACACTGGAGAAAACAAACAGGAGGCGGCGGCGCCTGCGAGCGGGCCAATAGAGGAGAGGGTTGTTGTCGCCCCCCAGTGTTGCGAGCTGCTGCAAGCCGCGGACCGTGGAGGAAGCTGGCGGCGCTGCCGTGAGCTGTGCTGCCGCAAGGCTGATGACAAGCCGGCTTGCACGACGATGCGGCGCTGCAGGACCGAAGGAGGACGAACCCCATACAAAAACGATGAACGAATAAAATCTTCTCTACGTGAGGAGATTGAACCCACGGGCATATCAGTTTTTATTACTCATTATTAGGAGAAAGGTGACCCTTCCGGAGTCCCTGCCGGACACCCCATGGGTGCACGAAGTAGTTTGTGTTAGAGATGGTTTTGGGTGCAGGGAGGATTAGATCAAAAAGTGGAAAGATTGGATGAAAGAAGAGGAAGGAGAACAGGTTGGATCAAAGATGAGGAAGGAAACCTGATCTGCTGCTGAACTACATCGATGTGCTATCGGGGACGTCTCGTGCAGAAAGAAAGAAGCAAAGTAGAGACGAAGTAGCAGATCGATCGATGATAGAAGAAGGAGACTCTTTTTTTTGAGTTGAATAGAAGAAGGAGACTCAGTCTGGTGGTTAACGCATCAAGTTTTTTATAGGAGAAGGAAGGCCCAGCCCAATTTGGAAAGCGACCGACGGCCCAGCAATCTTTAACGCAATCAATCTTTCCCTAATAATAAATCAATCTTTAGTACCACCTCGCGTATATGTTTTAAATTCAAACTGAAAGCGTAAATTCACGGAAAGAAGCGTATTGTGACGGTGAACCCGACAAAGTCAATCCGTGCTTTATTATTAGGGAGAGATTAGGGAAAGATATATAGGTAAAATTGTGTCTACCATAGCTTGCCACAGAACTTGTTTAGGCTCTCTAAACTTTTAACGGTTTAAAAGTTATCAAAAAATATGAAATAAATATGGAAGCATGTCTCTAATGTAATAAGATGATCCAACGGAGGGATTGTCACAATATGTATTTATGAGTGCTCGGCAAAAATAACAAGCTTTTGAGCTCACTGCGACATAAATATATACTGACATATTTGTTTTTTCGTCCAGGACACACAGTCGTATTTTTTTAATCCCTCCGTTGGATCATGTTATATTATAGGTGTGTTGGTTCAGTATTTTTTTGACTAGATTGGTTCAGTATTTTTTTCAGGATTTTTGAGAACTTTTGCATCGTTGAAACCCTTAACTAGTTCTGTGGCAAGCTATTGTAGAAAATTCTACTTCTATATATCTATATATATATATGTATATATGAAATTCTGTGAAATTGATTGAATTTAAGAAAAAACAGGGGCTATACACGCACTTTGCCGTCTGCTGGCAGATGGCAAAGAGCTGCTTTGCCATCAGCCAGCAGACGACAAAGCTGTCATATGTCAGCTACCTGTGCAACCTGGGGTGCACTGGGCTTGCCTATATGGCATGCTTTGCCGTTTGCTGGCAGACGGCAAAGACCTTTGCATCTTTGCCGTCAGCCAACAGACGGCAAAACATGCCACGTGTCAGCTACCTGGTGGTATCTGTTCTAGCCTATTTGGGCGCTTTGCCATCTGCTGGCAGACGGCAAAGCACGCCGTTAACCCCTTAACAGACCTAAGCTGCCACATGTGCCGTCCAGGCCCTTGCCGTCTGCTGGCAGACGGCAAAGGCCTTTGCATCTTTGTCGTTCGCCAGCAAACGGCAAAGAGCCCTTTGCCGTAGTTTGTTCAGCCGGATGTGTTGCCGTCTGCAGGCTGACAGCAAAGGCCTTTGCCATCCGCCAGGCATGCCTTTGCCGTCAGCCATGGCAGACGGCAAAGTGCTTGATTCCTGTAGTGATACCTATATGCGGTATTTACCTGCCGTTCCAAGTAAATTTGCATGTGCCAAACTGTTAAGGCATATATCTCTAGATGTAGTTTTGGTGATTGATGACAACATGTTTGCGGACTAATCGTGTGATTTGAGCATTTCAGAGATTCATCATTTGGCACGAGACGATTTCTTTCCCCTCGGAGTGTCATTCAAGACGGTGTAGCTCTTTCGCTTCTTTTCTGGTGGACTAGTTTCGTAGGAGTCACCGTACTATCAAGAGGGGGTCCGCTTTGGTAAGGCTAGGGTGGAATAACACGTACACATCCTCTTTACACCCTCTGAGCCTTTCCGCTTCATTGGAGGTGTCTTTCCCCCTTCTTTGGGCTGAGTCCGGTACCCAGCGGTAGTACCGCTTAGGGGTCACAGGCGGCAGTACCGCTCCGCAGCGGTAGTGCCGCCGATGGGTCCTCAGCAGTAGTACCGCTGCGGTACCAGGCCCCTACCGCATCGACTCGAGGGGTCATTTTTCGTGTCGGATTGTGCGGTACTTTGCAGCGGCAGTAGGGCGGCAGTGCCACTCATGAGCGGTAGTACTGCCCTACCACCGCGGCAGTACCGCTCGAGTCCGTATCTCTCCTGCCCTCCGAGCTCCACGGTAGTACCGCCCGGGGAAGCGGTAGTACCGCTGTTCTCAGCGGTAGTACCGCTGCCTTCTACGGTAGTACTGCCCTCTGCGGGGCTGGTTTGGGGGGTAACGGTTGGATTGTTCCCCCCACTATATAAGGAGTTCTTCTTCCCCAATGTTGACCTACCTCTTCCCCCAAAAGCTCCATTGTTGCTCCAAGCTCCATTTTCGCCCGATCTCTCTCCCTAGCCAATCAAACTTGTTGATTTGCTTGGGATTGGTTGAGAAGGCCCCGATCTACACTTCCACCAAGAGAAATTTGATTCCCCCCACTTATCCCTAGCGGATCTTGTTACTCTTGGGTGTTTGAGCACCCTAGATGGTTGAGGTCACCGCGGAGCCATAGTCCATTGTGGTGAAGCTCTGTGGTGTCATTGGGAGCCTCCAATTAAGTTGTGGAGATTGCCCCAACCTTGTTTGTAAAGGTCCGGTCGCCGCCTTTAAGGGCACCAATAGTGGAATCACGGCATCTCGCATTGTGTGCGGGCGTGAGGAGAATACGGTGGCCCTAGTGGCTTCTTGGGGAGCACTGTGCCTCCACACCGCTCCAACGGAGATGTACTTCCCCTCAAAAGGAAGGAACTTCGGTAACACATCCTCGTCTTCACCGGCTTCACTCTTGGTTATCTCGTCCCTTTACTTTCGCAAGCGTACTTGTGTTAAATCCCTTGCTTGCTTGTGTGCTTGTTGTCATTGCATCATATAGGTTGATCACTTAGTTGCATATCTAGACAACCTACTTTGATGCAAAGTTTAAATTGGTAAAGAAAAGCTAAAAATTGTTAGTTGCCTATTCACCCCCCCCCTCTAGTCAACTATGTTGATCCTTTCAATTGGTATCAGAGCCTCGTCTCTTTATTAAGTACTTTACCGTCCGAAGAGTATGGTTGACGTCGTAGACGGTGTGGAGGAGCACTTCGGTGTGAATCCGGTCTCGTCTACGGGAGATGGGGGAACCACAGTCTCTCGTGAGGAATTCAATGTGGCGTTGGACACATTGAAAACCTCCATGACTACCGAGGTCGAAAGCGTGTTTAATAAATTCTTAGAAGGGCTTAAACTTTCCACCGCACCGTTGAAAGTGGGTGATCCCGCCAACAAGGTGACGGATGCTACCTCCGACAAAGGGGAAGCCACTAGTGAGAAAGCTCCTTCTTCTAGTGGTAAAAATGGCACCGGCATCTTTGCCCATGTGGAACCTCCACTTGTCTATGGTGGACCACTCCCTTCCACTCATTTGAATCATGCCGGCCCGGCCCCTAAGATTGAGAAGAATGTAGATTTTGATTCTTGGGTCTATCGTTTTAAGCGTCATTTAAATCATGTGAACACTAACCTTTGGAGAATCATTGAAGAAGGTTTCTATCCGCATGACCGAAGTAACGTCACTCCTAGAGAAGTTGTGGATCATCAATTCAATGAGAATGCTCTCTTCATCACCCAAGAAGCAATCCCACCCGAAGATCTTCCTCATCTCCGGCCCTACACCGTGGCCAAAGATGCTTAGCTCGAAGTTGTTTCCCTCTATCGGGGAAGCGCAAGCATTCAACGCTCCAACTATGAAGTGGTGCAAGATGAAGCCGATGAGTTTGCAATGGAAGAAGATGAAGAACCTCGTGAGCTTTTTCGGAGAGTAACCAAACTCGCGGTCTCTCTCCGAGATCATGGAAGTAAGGACACGGATGAAAATTGGATCAAGCGCAAATTCCTCAAGGCAATGATGCCCTACCACAAAGCCATGTCCTCCGTCATTTGTCAAAGGCCAGACTTCCACACCTTGTCCTCAAGTGAAGTGTTGGATGAGTTCGTTGCTATGAGCATCTTGGACAAGACCGCCGACAATGCGGTTCTTCGCTCTCAAAGAGTAAAGAAGCCCAACCTTGCTAGGCCAAGGTTAGTATGGAGGAAGAGGATGAAGAGGAAGAAGAAGAGAGCAACCTCGAAGATACGAAGTATGCCTATCATGAACACATGGCTCTTGCTTTAAGGCAATTTTGGAGCAAGAAGAACTCAAGGCCAAACTTCAACAAGAACAATTCAAGTGGCGCAAAGGGTAAGCAACGAGTGAGGACTTGCTTCAATTTTGGCAATGTGAGCCACTTTGTTGCGGAGTGCCCTTACGAGAAGAGGGAAGACAATGGTGGAAAGCTCATTCGAAAGGACAAGGCCAAGTCGTTCCCCAACAAGAGCAACTTCACCAAGAAGACTCCTCCCAAGGCATTGGTGGTACAAGAAGAGTACAATGAGGATGATGACGATGATGAAGATGGTGAGTCGGTTGCCATGGCCTCCGTTGCCATTGCGATGACTCCACGGATGTCTCTCTTCGACTCACCCAATGAAAACATCACCGCCAAGTGCCTCATGGCTAAAGCCACCAACAAGGTAACTCTCAACATCAAAACTACCATCATTAATCATCCTTCTGCGACGGATAGCATTGATGAACATGAGGGGACAAATATGGAGGAAAATGAGTTTGAGACCTTTATGGGTAAACTCAAGGGTAAATCCAAGAAGCACTTCGTTGCTCTCTTGGAACAACTTGCTGAAGCCAATGACATGATCGAGGCTCACGAAGATACCATCTCTAAGATGGAGGGGCATAGTCGTGACTATGCCGATGAGATTTCGGATCTTTCCAATGCTCTTGACGAAGAGCGTGGTCTTCGTTTGGTTCTTGAGGAGTCATACAACGATGGTCATGCTAAGTTAAAGAAAGATCTTTATCATGCTCTTGTTGTGCCTCGTGTGCTAAACTCCGAGAAGGCAAAGCTTGGGGTTGATCTTGCTAGACTCAAAGAGGAGTTTGACATTCTCGACAAGGCTCACAAAGTCTTGAAGGGTGTTCATGCTAGCCTCAAGGAGTCTCATGATCAACTCCAAGTGAAGCTAACTAAGGAGAAAGCCACCTTTCCTCATATGGTGTTAATTGATAATGCAAATGCTACTAACCTGTAATGCCCATGATGCGGCTATATCTCACGTGTCGAGGCACGACTTAGAGGCATAACCGCATTGTAGGTTTTGCCGCAAGAAGGGTCATCTTCACACAATCCCATGTAATGAACAAGAATGGGATAAAGAGTTGGCTTACAATCGCCACTTCACACAATACATAAATAAATTCATACATCATTCAAGATACACACATAGACCGACTACGGTCAAATCCAAATAAAAAAGAAGATAACCCCAAATGCTAGATCCCCGATCGTCCCAACTGGGCTCCACTACTGATCATCGGGAAACGAAACATAGTAACGACCAAGGTCCTCATCGAACTCCCACTTGAGCTCGGTTGCATCTCCTACACTGGTATCGTCGGCACCTGCAACTATTTTGGTAGAATCTGTGAGTCACGAGGACTCAGCAATCTCACACCCGCGAGATCAAGACTATTTAAGCTTATGGGTAGGAAAGGGTAGTGAGGTGGAGCTGCAGCAAGCACTAGCATGTATGGTGGCTAACATACGCAAATAAGAGCGAGAAGAGAAGCAACGCAACGGTCGTGAAGCTAGAAGTGATCAAGAAGTGATCCTGAAACTACTTACGCACAACCATAACACAAGAACCGTGTTCACTTCCCGGACTCCGCCGAGAAGAGACCATCACGGCTACACACGCGGTTGATGTATTTTAATTAAGTCAAGTGTCAAGTTCTCTACAACCGGACATTAACAAATTCCCATCTGCCACATAACCGCGGGCACGGCTCTCGAAAGTTTATACCCTGCAGGGGTGTCCCAACTTAGCTCATCACAAGCTCTCACGGTCAACGAAGGATATTCCTTCTCCCGGGAAGACCCGATCAGTCTCGGAATCCCGGTTACAAGACTTTTCGACAAAGGTAAAACAAGACTAGCAAAGCCGCCCGATGTGCCGACAAATCCCGATAAGAGTCGCACGTATCTCGTTCTCAGGGCACACCGGATAGTTCAAGCTACGAGTAAAACCAGGCCTCGAGTTACCCCGAGGTGGCCCCGTAGGCTGCCCGTTTCGGACCAACACTCAGAGGAGCACTGGCCCGGGGGGGTTTAAAATAAAGATGACCCTTGAGTCTGCAGAACCCAAGGGAAAAAGGCTTAGGTGGCAAATGTTAAAACCAAGGTTGGGCCTTGCTGGAGGAGTTTTATTCAAAGCGAACTGTCAAGGGGGTCCCATAAATCACCCAACCGCGTAAGGAACGCAAAATCAAGGAACATAACACCAGTATGACAGAAACTAGGGCGGCAAGAGTGGAACAAAACACCAGGCATAAGGTCGAGCCTTCCACCCTTTACCAAGTATATAGATGCATTAATTAAATCAGAGATATTGTGATATCCCAACATATCCATGTTCCAACATGGAACAAACTTCATCTTCACCTGCAACTAGCAACGCTATAAGAGGGGCTGAGCAGAAGCGGTAACATAGCCAAACAACGGTTTGCTAGGCAAGGTGGGTTAGAGGCTTGACATGGCAATATGGGAGGCATGATATAGCAAGTGGTAGGTAGCGCGGCATAGCAATAGAGCGAACAACTAGCAAGCAAAGATAGAAGTGATTTCGAGGGGTCATCTTGCCTGAGATCCCGCAAGGAAGAAGAACGAGTCCATGAAGAAGACAAACGGACGTAGTCGAACGAATCCTCACAACTCCGGAACGAAACCGAAGCTAATGAGAGAAGCAACCCGGAAAGAAACAAACAACATAGTAAAAAATCATCACATAAACATGGCATGATGCACAATCAAGTATGATGCATGTCCAGTTTAATGAGGCATGGCATGGCAAGGTGCACAAACAATACTACAAATTTAGTGGAGCTCAATATGCAACGAGTTGCATATTGACGAAACACCACATTCAAGTTATTTAGTTCGCTCTCATTTATGTACCCAACAAAGTTAAATGTTGTTAAACATGGCAAGAGGGTGAAGCATAAATAAACTAACTATTTAGGCAAGTTTAAATGAGGCCGGAACAACAAACAACAATTCCAGAAAATCCTCATGTGCATATTTCAGATTTTGTACTGTTCTGCCATAAACACAATTTTAATGTTGTTAAACAGAAAAATAAAGTGCACCAAGTTAATCTATGCATTTTTCTACCCCATTTACATATAAAGTTTATTTAAATCTGAGCTACGGTTATTTAGTTATGAAATAAAGCATTTTAGCATGGCATTTAAGCAAAAATAAAGCAAACAGCAAGTTTAAACATTTTAAACAAGGATGAAAGCAGCATATTATGAAACTAGATGAAATTCTAAGCATTTTACATATAAGAAGTTTTTACATATGATGCATAGTTTGTGAGATATTAAACGCATGAATAAGAGGGGTTTTCTAAAAAACTGTAGCTCTCTGATTAATTAACAAATTCGTTCGCGGGAAAAACAGTGACTCGGGCCGAAACTCGTTACAGGCCGAAACATTGGTAGGCTGCACAGAGGGGGGCGCTGGAGTGCTCACCATGGGCCAAGGCCCAGTCGGTGGAGACGATAGCAGCAGGCCGGCTGCTGGCGAGGCCGGCCCGTGCGAGCGAAGCAGGGGGGCAGGCGCAGGACGACGAGGAGGGGCACGGTCAACGCGAGGCAGGGGCGCGTGCAGGGACTTGGCGAGCTGGTCAACACGGCTGGACGAAGCGGGCGAGGAGGCAGGGGCTCGTCCTTGTCCTCGTGAAGCAGGACGACGGCGGCGGACCTGGCGCGTTCTCCGGCGAGGGCGACGCAGCTTGAGGCGGGGAAGACCCAGAACGGGACGAAGCCGACGGATCCGAGGCGGAGGTCGCGGTTGTCGGCGAGGAACCTGGCCGGCGGCGGACTTCGAGTTCCATGGCGCTGGCGCAACGTCCTGTGAGAGCAAGCAGGGAGAGAGCGGGAGATCGTGAGAGAGAGGCAAACAAGAGGAGAAGGCAGTAGGAAAAAGGGAGGCAGGGAGAAGAAAGTGAAGGAGATGGCGACGGGGTCGTGGTGGTCGCCAGCGGGGTTGCGCGGACGAGGCAGGAGGCTCGGCCTCGGGTGCCTGGTTGCGGGCGCGAGCGTCGGTGAGGAGCACGGCGTGGAGGAGCTCCTCTCCAGTTGGACTTGTGCGCGGGGGACGAAGCAGAGGGGGCGTTGGAGTCCTCTCCCGCTCGGGATCGAGTGGGGATTTTTGGTGGCGCGGAGATCGTGGGAGGTGGTCGGAGGCTGCGGCTGGAGGGAGATGGATCTGAGATGGATGGTGGTTGGCTCGGTGGGGAAGACGAGGAGGAGACCGGGTGGGCCGGCGGCGGCGCGATCGGAAAGCATGGATGGGACAGGAGGCCAGGCTAGGCTTATCTGTTTAAATAGCAAGTAGGGATTAGGTAGGGGCTACTGAATCCCTCCGATCGTAATCGGACGATCGAGATAAAATAGGCTAGGAGAGTCTAAATAAGAAACGGAGATGTTTTATAGATGTTTGGGGATGATCCGGACCCAACGGTAACAATACTTCGGGTCGGGTTCGGGCAAGGTTTTCGGACGCGCGTGAGGGATTTGCGGGATGTGCAAAGAGGTTAGGAAGCCAGGCAAGAGGGAAACAAAATCTGGTTGGTCTCGGAACGGTCAACGAAGGCAAGGGGAACGCGGCAACTACGAGCAACTACAAGTTTAAGAAAACATGCGGATGCAATGCGTATGATGCGATGATGAATGCAACAAACAAATAAATACACGCGACGATAACGAAAAACAAGGAAGGCGTCTGGAGCGTCGGTCTTGGGGCGTTACATAACCCTTGTTGTGAGCATGTGCATCTTGTTGAGGAGAATGCTAAGTTGAAGGAGCAACTTGAGAAAGTCCTTGTGTCATGCATACAATATGAGAAGAACCTCAACGACCTTTTGAGCAATCAAAAGGACGTTGTGGCCAAGGAGGGGATTGGGTTTGCACCCAAGCCCAAGAACAAGAAGAAGAATGACAAGACCAAACGACCTCTTCCCCTCAAGCAAACTTTTGTGAAGGAGGGAGAGGGTGCTTTCAAGGAGAAGAAGAACAATGCGAAGGGTGCGGTGTCAAGAAGGGCAATGCCACCCCTTCCAACAAAGCCGGCGACTTTAATCCTTCTTATGTGCTATGTCGTGCTAGTGATGGGCATGTTTATGCCAAATTTGTTGGTTCTCCTCATGAGTATATTGAATGGTCTATTTGGGTTCCTAAGACCCTTTTTACTAACATCAAAGGACCCATTACAAAATGGGTACCTAAAACCAAGCATTGATCTCTTGTAGGTGTTTGCTTCCGGTGGGGGATCATGGTTGCTCGATAGTGGAGCTACAAATCATATGACCGGAAGCAAGGACTTGGTGGTGGACGTGCACAAGATTCCATCTATGCCCACCAATGTCGAGTGGGGTGATGCCTCGTCTTCTAAGGTATTGGGACTCGGCAAAGTAGTCATTTCTCATGATCTCACAATCGAGAAAGTCATGCTTGTTGAGTCCCTTGCATACAATTTACTTTCCGTTCGTCAAATTGCAATCATGGGTTTTGCCACCTTCTTTGATATTGATACCGTGGCCCTCTTGTGGAGCAAGACTCTTAAAGTAGCCTTTGTTGGGCATGTCCAGAACGGTCTCTATGTGATTAACTTTTCGGAGCGGCCCACTAAGACCGCGACATGCCTAATGGCTAAAGTTGACGTGGGATGGCTTTGGCATCGCCGTTTAGCCCATGTCAATATGAGATCTTTGCAAAGTCTTCTCAAGGGGGACCATGTCCATGGACTAACGAACGTTAGTTTTGCTAAAGATCGTGCTTGCAGTGCTTGTATCGAAGGAAAGCTTCATGAGAAGGCTCACCCTCCCACGACTCTCATTTACTCGAAGAGGCCTTTGGAGCTCCTTCATTTGGATCTCTTTGGGCCTCCATCCTTTGATAGTCTTGGGGGTAGAAAGTATTGCTTGGTGATTGTGGATGACTATTCAAGATATACTTGGGTGTATTTCTTCAAGAGGAAGAGTGAGACCCAACAAACCGTCATTGACTTTGCAAATGAAGCCCAACGTCAACACAATGCAAAGATCTTGACAATAAGAAGTGACAACGGCACCGAGTTCAAGAACTACACCTTGGATGAGTTTCTTAGTGATGAGGGGATCAAGCATCAATATTCCGCACCTTACACCCCTCAACAAAACGGTGTTGCGGAGAGGAAGAACCGGACGTTGATGGATTCCGCAAGGACCATGATGGCGGAGTTCAAGTCTCCATACAACTTTTGGGCCGAAGCCATCAACACCGCGTGTCATGCATCCAATCGGCTCTACCTCCGCAAGGGCTTGAACAAGACCCCATATGAGATACTCACCGGTAACAAGCCCAACCTCAAGTACTTTCGGGTGTTCGGGTGTAAGTGTTTCATTCTCAAGAAAGGTGTTCGGTTGTCTAAATTTGAGGCTAGAGCTTATGAGGGCATATTTGTTGGCTATGCTACAAACTCTCATGCTTACCGTGTCCTCAATAAATCCACGGGACTTATTGAGGAGACGTGTAACGTGGAGTTTGATGAGAATAACGGCTCGTGGAGCAAAGTGGCACTTGTGATGTAGGTGATGAAATTCCTCCTCAAGCCATAAGAAGAATGGGTGTTGGTTTTATCCTACCCATTGAGGAACCCCTTGTGGCCGAAGGAGAAGGACAATGCTCCACTCAAGTGGAGCCATCACCAACCCAAGGCCCACACGCTTCCGAAGAACAAAGTGAAGGCCCTCAACCTCATGAACAAGACCAAGGGCAAGATCATGCTCAAGACGGTGGTGACACACCAAGTGATGCCCAAGGTCAAGTTCTTTTCTCCGAGCAAGTTCAAGATCAAGAACAAGCTCAAGACGGCGCTCAAGATGATCAAGTGACCGCTCCTCAACTCACCACCAAGGAGGAATTGGAGTGTCGTGCCGCCAAGATTGCTTCCAAGCTCTCCACCAAGGGTCATCTCATGAAGAATGTGCTTGGAAGCATTCAAAAGGGGGTAAGCACTCGTAGACAATTGGCAAACTATTGTGAACATCACGCGTTTGTCTCTTGTGTGGAACCCCAAAAGGTATATGAAGCACTCGAAGATCCGGATTGGCTCAATGCCATGCATGAAGAACTCAACAACTTCGAGTACAACAAGGTGTGGAGATTAGTGCCAAGGCCAACGGGGAACCACAATGTCATTGGAACCAAGTGGATATTCAAGAACAAGCAAGATGCTCATGGGACCATCGTCCGCAACAAGGCACGATTGGTGGCACAAGGCTACTCCCAAGTCAAGGGTATCGACTACGTTCAAGATGTCTTCCATGGGAGAGTTGAAGTTCTTTCTCGGTTTCGAAGTAAAGCAAAGAAGAGAAGGAACCTTCATCAACCAAGCCAAATACACTCAAGACATGCTCAAGAGATTCAAGCTAACTGATGTCAAGCCGGCGTCCACTCCAATGCCCACCAAGTGCCAACTTGACATCAATCCCGATGGTAAAGTGGTGGATCAAAAGGTATATCGCTCCATCATTGGTTCCTTACTTTACCTTTATGCATCTAGACCGGATATCATGTTGAGTGTGGGAATTTGTGCATGTTTTCAAGCCGCACCTAAGGAAAGCCACTTTGTGGCGGTCAAGCAAATCTTTCGATATTTGGCTCATACCCCAAACTTTGGCTTATGGTACCCAAGAGGAGCAAACTTCAAGCTTGTAGGGTATTCGGACTCCGATTGGCGGGAGACAAAGTGGATAGGAAGTCCACTTCCGGAGGGTGGCAATGCCTTGGTTGCTCTTTGGTAAGTTGGTCTTCTAAAAAGCAAAGTTGTGTGTCTCTCTCATCCACCGAAGCGGAGTATGTGGCGGCCGGCAGTTGTTGTGCACAACTCTTATGGATGAGGCAAACTTTAAAGGATTACGGTGTCATTTGTGACAAAGTGCCTCTTTGGTGTGACAATGAAAGTGCCATCAAGATTTCTCTCAACCCGGTGCAACACTTCAAGACGAATCATATTGAGATTCGGTATCACTTCATCCGGGATCATATTAGGCGAGGGGAGATCGAGCTCAACTATGTCAACACTCATGATAACCTTGCAGATATTTTCACGAAGCCGTTGGATGAAGCAAGATTTCGCGAGTTAAGGCATGAGCTAAATATCATTGATTCAAGCAATGTTGCTTGAACACTTGCACTCCCCACCCTACTCAACTTGTTATCTTGTTTAGGTGTAGGCATGGAAATAGGGGGAGTGTTGTTCTCTTAATGAACTCTCCCTCCCCTTATTATGCATAAATTGATCAACTCTTTCACATTAGCCATTTTTTATGGTACTTGTGCTTCAAAGACGAGTTTTGGTCATGGGCCCAAGGATAATTCTTCGCGGTGCCATACCAATTGACTCAAACATAGGTGGCTCCGGCCACCGCCCTCTCCTTGGAGAGGTTGTGTCTTGTGGTTGTTCCTCGTTGTCTCTTGCCTTTCTTTTTCTCTGCCTTGTCTTAGTCTCCTCTTCTTGCCTTTTTGTTTTTCCCTTCTTTTGAGCTAGTCGTTTGGTGTCTCGGCTTTGGGTCTTGCTGGGCGGTACTACCGTTGGTGGTGTGCGGTACTACCGTTTATGTTGACAAGCGGTACTACCGCCCACCCGAGCGGTACTACCGTTGGGGAGCAGGACCAGGGGGTTATGTCGGGGCAGGGGGAGGTTTCTCCTCCCCCATACCCATTCGCACCGCCCCTTCATCCCTCTTCCTCTCTCCAGCATCGCCTCGCCGCGGGAGGGCTCCGGCGGGCCGCCGTCTCCGAGCCATCCCTCTCCATTCCCTTTGGTGGAGTCGATCCCCACCTCGTCCTCTTGCCATGGATGCCGGTATTGCCCTCGTTCCTTCTCTCCTTTTGTCTAGTTCTCTGATCTAGCGTTTTTGGGGCAATAGTGGTTGCATCTCTTGATTTTTGGCTAAATCTCGGCTTGAGTAGTTTGGAGAAGGCATCTAGACTGTGTGGATTAAGTTTTGGTAGGAGTATTTTTGAATTTGGCAGTCCGGTAGTGCTGGATCTGACCACGGCAGTAGGAACCGCCGTTTCCCAGTCTTGAGCGGTACTACCGCTTGCGCGATACTGCCGCCTATGGCCAGCGGTACTACCGCTGCCTGCCAGATTCCATCATTTTCCTACCACTGTTTGATCCATGTTGTTTTGTTTGGAAGCTTACGCTCTTTCTTTCGTGTTGGTTCTTCTATTTGTGTGTTTGGTTCCAGGTGATGAACATCCTGAGCAGCAAGTCCGCCGTGTCAACCCCGGACGTGCAACTTCAAAGTGCTACCGCACCTCAGAGTCAGTAGGTGCTTCCTCTAGTGCGGCACCTCCGCCTCAACTCCAGAAGAAGCCTGCCAACAGGCCGAAGCCAAGGGGCAAGACTGTGACTGAGTTGTCTGCCAAGGAGTTCTGGGAAAGGCGTCGCCGCAACCCCTATGCGGAAGACCAAGAACCCAATTTGGTCAACCGCCCGTTCTGGAACCGCTTTCAGTTTGCCATCTACTTTGATGTGATCAAGGCCAAGAAGAATCTCTATGTTGATGTTCGCTCCATCGACACGGATGCCATGGAAAAGGATCCTGAATACTTTGGTGAAGCTCTTCAGATGTATGCTCAGCTAAACATTCTCAGATCTCATGCAGTTCAACAAGGACTTTGATGCAGATTTGGTGGCTCAATTCTATGCTACTGTCCATCTTGGCACTGATGAAGAAAGGACTCTGACCTGGATGACAAATGGCAAGGTACTGTCTATCAAGTGGAAGGCCTTCATGGAGTTACTTGAGGTGGAAGATCGCGGGCTTGAGACTCCTGTCGGCTTTCGCCCTCACCGCAACATCAACTCCACTCACAAGCAAGCCCTCTGGCCCTACTGCACTGTGAAGGTTCACCCTGTGACTAAGAAGGAAACCTATGAGTTGTCTACCAACCTGGACATCCTTCATCGTGTCTTTCAAGAGACCCTCTTTCCTCGCATCAGGAATCTGGATATGGTCCACTCCTATCTCGTGGATATGCTTCTCTTCTGCCAGCATGAGAAGGAAGCAAACACTGGCGAGTCCCTGGACATTTCTTATGTTATGTGGTCTGAACTTCTCACTGCCATTTCTGAGCGCAAGTGCCCGATCTATGGTCCGTTCATCATGCTGCTCATTGAGAAGGCCTGGGCACGTGTCTATCCCCAGGTGATGCTGGAAACTGGAGAATTAGTTTCTCATGAGATCAAGCGTCTGAGGAAGAAGGAAAGTTGGGGCACCCCAGCCCCTAAATCCGGGGGTCCATCTACTGCTGCTGACATGGAGACCAAGGACGGGGCTGAGGCCCATGATGACGATGAGGATTATGAGCCTTCTGGGACAGAGCCCTCTTGGGCAAAGAAGATCAAGCGCAAGATGAAGAAGCTCTTCTGCATGGAGTCTCGTGGTCAGTACATGACTCATGTGGCTGAGAAGAAGGCCAGGGGCGTCACAAGGAGCTCATGCGTCAACTGGGTGCGACCGTTGTCAGTGGGTCTGAGGGCCAGATCACTGAGGAAGAGGAGTGGATTCAGCAGCACTGTCCGTGGACCGATTCCGACACCGAGCAGTTTCCAACTGAGGATGGCAGTGCAGATGACCCTGCCAGGATGTGATGAGAGAGCTCCTCAGTTTGCCCTCACCTGGAGCCGTAGCATTGCTCTTTGCCCTTTTGGTGTCTCGATGCCAAAGGGGGAGAGAGCTTAGGGATTTGTTGGGTTTCGTGCTTTATGGTGTCGTCGTTTTCTTTGTTGTGTCATTGTGTTTTCTCTCTATTTGCCTTGTTTGGTTGTGTGCCAGTGAGACCTAGGTTCCAGACATATGGTGTAAGACATATGCTACCTTATCTTTTTCTATGTCTTTCTAGTACTTTAGTATCTTCAGTTTCATGATATATCCTTGAGCAAATCCATGGTTGTCATCAATCCACCAAAAGGGGGGAGATTGTTAAGGCATATCTCTCTAGATGTAGTTTTGGTGATTGATGACAACATGTTTGCAGACTAATCGTGTGATTTGAGCATTTCAGAGATTCATCATTTGGCACGAGATGATTTCTTTCCCCTCGGAGTGTCATTCAAGACGGTGTAGCTCTTTCGCTTCTTTTCTGGTGGACTAGTTTCGTAGGAGTCACCATACTATCAAGAGGGGGTCCGCTTTGGTAAGGCTAGAGTGGAATCAACACGTACACATCCTCTTTACACCCTCTGAGCCTTTCCGCTTCATTGGAGGTGTCTTTCCCCCTTCTTTGGGCTGAGTCCGGTACCCAGCGGTAGTACCGCTTAGGGGTCACAGGCGGCAGTACCGCTCCGCAGCGGTAGTACCGCCGGAGGGTCCTCAGCAGTAGTACCGCTGCGGTACCAGGCCCCTACCGCGTCGACTCGAGGGGTCATTTTTCGTGTCGGATTGTGCGGTACTTTGCAGCGGCAGTGCCACTCATGAGCGGTAGTACCGCCCTACCACCGCGGCAGTACCGCTCGAGTCTGTATCTCTCCTGCCCTTCGAGCTCCACGGTAGTACCGCCCGGGGAAGCGGTAGTACCGCTGTTCTCAGCGGTAGTACCGCTGTTCTCAGCGGTAGTACCGCCCTCTGCGGGGCTGGTTTGGGGGGTAACGGTTGGATTGTTCCCCCCACTATATAAGGAGGTCTTCTTCCCCAATGTTGACCTACCTCTTCCCCCAAAAGCTCCATTTTCGCCCGATCTCTCTCCCTAGCCAATCAAACTTGTTGATTTGCTCGGGATTGGTTGAGAAGGCCCCGATCTACACGAGAAATTTGATTCCCCCCACTTATCCCTAGTGGATCTTGTTACTCTTGGGTGTTTGAGCACCCTAGACGGTTGAGGTCACCGCGGAGCCATAGTCCATTGTGGTGAAGCTTTGTGGTGTCGTTGGGAGCCTCCAATTAAGCTGTGGAGATTGCCCCAACCTTGTTTGTAAAGGTCCGGTCGCCGCCTTCAAGGGCACCAATAGTGGAATCACGGCATCTCGCATTGTGTGAGGGCGTGAGGAGAATACGGTGGCCCTAGTGGCTTCTTGGGGAGCACTGTGCCTCCACACCGCTCCAACGGAGACGTACTTCCCCTCAAAAGGAAGGCACTTCGGTAACACATCCTCGTCTTCACCGGCTCCACTCTTGGTTATCTTGTCCCTTTACGTTCGCAAGCGTACTTGTGTTAAATCCCTTGCTTGCTTGTGTGCTTGTTGTCATTGCATCATATAGGTTGATCACTTAGTTGCATATCTAGACAACCTACTTTGATGCAAAGTTTAAATTGGTAAAGAAAAGCTAAAAATTGTTAGTTGCCTATTCAACCCCCCCCCCCTCTACTCAACTATATCGATCCTTTCACAAACTCTAAACCTTCAAATGATAATCTGTTTTGTATGCCCGAATCGCTCATGTAGCGACTGGGGCTGTCAGTTTCTTCCATGCTAGGTGGGTTATTCTCACGATGAGTGTTGATTCACTTATCATTCATGAGAAAGTGGCTAGTAATCGGGATGCCCAGTTCCATGCTCAAATCAAATCAAAATATAATATCAAACAAAACTCCCCCAGGATTGTTGTTAGTTGGACGGTACCCGTTGTTTTGGACCAGTTGTGGCATCCGCTTGTTGGTGGAGGGGGAGTAAAAACTTTACCATTCTGTTTGGGAACCGCCTATAATGTATCTAGTATGGAAGATACCGAGATCTCTTGGTTGTTATGTTGAGAATGAAAGCATACCGCTCAAAATTATATTCATCTCTGTTTTAAAGCTCGAGCTCTGGCACCTCTGTAAATCCCTGCTTCCCTCTGCGAAGGGCCTATCTATTTACTTTTATTGCTGAGCCATCATCCTCTTATAAAAAGCAGCAGTTGGAGAGCACCACTGTCATTTGTATGCGTTGTTATTAATTGATATTATGTATGACTGTGACTGGATATCTTTTACCATGAATTACAATGTCTAGTCAGTCCTTGATCTTGCTCTGCATTTATGTTTTGCAGTCTCAGAAAGGGCTAGTGAGATATCATTTTGTTATATCGTATCATGATTGTTTTGAAAAAGTGTTGTCATCCGAGATTTATTATTATTGCTCGCTAAGTTGATTATGCCAATGATACGAGTAAATGTGAGACCTAAATGTTATTGTGAATATGGTTAGTTCATAACCTTTGCTGAAAACTTGAATGCTGGCTTTACATATTTGCAACAACAAGATCAAAGAGAGTTTGTAAAAGTTTTTCTTTATCACTTTCAGCTTGTCAACTAAATTGCTTGAGGACAAGCAATGGGTTCAGCTTGGGGGAGTTGATATGTCTCCATCGTATCTACTTTTCCAAACTCTTTTGCCCATGTTTTGGACACTAATTTGCATGATTTGAATGAACTAACCGGACTGACGTTGTTTTCAGCAAAATTGCCTTGATGTTATTTTTGTGCAGAAATAAAATTTCTCGGAATGACCTGAAAATCCATGAAGAATATTTTTGGAATAGATAAAAAACTTGGCGAAAGAATCAACCGAGGGGTACCCAGCTGCTGACCACAAGGGTGGAGGGCGCGCCCACCCCCCTAGGGCGCGCCCCTTGCCTTGTGGGTCCCCTGGACCTCCACCGACCTCAACTCCAACTCCATAATTCACGTTCAAGGAGACAAAAAATAGAGAAAAGTTCATCACGTTTTACAATACGGAGCCGCCGCCACCTCCTATTCTTCATCAGGAGGGCAGATCTGGAGTCCGTTTTGGGCTCTGGAGAGGGGAAATCGACACTATCATCATCATCAACCATCCTCCATCACCAATTTCATGATGCTCACCGTCGTGCATGAGTAATTCCATCGTAGGCTTGTTGGACGGTGATGGGTCGGATGAGATTTATCATGTAATCGAGTTAGTTTTGATAGGGTTTGATCCCTAGTATCCACTATGTTCTGAGATTGATGTTGCTATAACTTTTCTATGCTTAATGCTTGTCACTAGGGCCCGAGTGCCATGATTTCAGATCTGAACTTATTATGTTTCCATGAATATATTTGTGTTCTTGATCCTATCATGCAAGTTGTAGACACCTATTACGAGTTATGATCCACATACCCCAAGGTGTCAATAATTGGGATTCTTTCTGGTGATTACCGTAGTTTGAGGAGTTCATGTATTCACTAAGTGCTAATGCTTTGTTCTGGTTCTCTATTAAAAGGAGGCCTTAATATCCCTTAGTTTCCATTAGGACCCCACTACCACGGGAGGGTAGGACAAAACATGTCATGCAAGTTCTTTTCCATAAGCATCTATGACTATATTCAAAATACATGCCTACATTATGTTGATGAATTGGAGCTAGTTCTGTGTCACCCTAGGTTATAACTGTTGCATGATGAATGCCATCCGACATAATTATCCATCATTGATCCATTGCCTACGAGCTTTTCACATATTGATCTTTGCTACGTTACTTTGCCGTTGCCACTGTTACAATTGCTACGAAACTGCTACTGTTACTTTTTCCACCCTTACCGGTACTTCTCGTACTACTTTGCTACTAAATATTTTGTTGCAGATATTAAGTCTTTCAGGTGTGGTTGAATTGACAACTCAGCTGCTAATACTTGAGAATATTCTTTGGCTCCCCTTGTGTCGAATCAATAAATTTGGGTTGAATACTCTACCCTCGAAAACTATTGCAATCCCCTATACTTGTGGGTTATCAGCGTGCTGCCAGTGTTTGGGGCGGGCGCACAATCACGTACGTTCATGCTGCCATTATGCATGCGGTTGCGTCGGGCGCGGCCCCACGATGCAGTTACCCGCTGCAAAAACTGTCATGTGGACGCGCCGAGAATCTAGGCCACCAGGCCCCCATTTATTCCCGCGGCCATTTACCTTCATCTCTCGCGCCACACGCTACAGTAAGAACATCCACGATGACACATACGGAGAGGACATCCAGCAGTTCCAATGGTGCTCCCCATGGCTCCAATGGCGCTCCCAGCGGTCGATGATGACAACGGGAGCAGTTCACCACGCATCACATGGTGGACACCCACGTGAGGGGTACGCAAATGAGCCGGTCTCGGTGGAGAGCTCCATCCAAAGTATGGAGCAGTTCCTTGCTGAGGACAAGTACCAAGTGGTCGGCTTCGACCTCGAGTTCACCAGCGGTCGTGACGGGCAAGATCGAAAGGTTGTCGTTGCCCAACTGTGCGTGCGACATGACGTCCTTGTCTACCACTACCACCTGGCCACAAGGCCTTGCGAGCATTTCTCCAGGTTTATCAACAGCTCCGACTATAGTTTCGCTATGGTGGACACCACCAACGATCTAAAAGCACTCAAGGTTTCGGGCTTGACCTACCAGAATCTTGTCAACATCCGTGACCACTACAAGGTCTGGGGCAGCGACAACAACAAACAGAACTCCCTAGTTGACCTCACCTCGGACATCATCGACCCCTACTACATGAAGATGAAGGGTGAGAGCAAGAAAGACAGGAACGCATGGCACAGTGCCTGGCATCAGAGAGTGGATGAAGAACATGTCAAGTACACGGCCAAGGACGCGTACACAAACTACGAGATGTATAGGCGGATCGTTGACATGAGGAAGTGTCTTCGTCCTGCCCCAGACCAAGGATCGAGCCACAGAGCAGTGGCGGGAGCGTCAAAATAAGTAGATGACTAGACGATCGTTTCTCCTAGTTTAGAATGCATGCAATTGTTTATTGAGGTGTGTATGAATGATCTGTATAGTCACTTATATAATTGCATGTTTATTTTAGTTATATATATATATATGTTGTTCTTCTGTAGACAGAGCAAATCACACGGCTTATTAGCAGCAATCGTATGTGTTATTATTGGTCTTCGCACACATTTCTGATTACGGACATGTTTGCCGCGTATCACGCACATCTTGTTCAGTTGAACCATTTCTATTGTCTTGGCTCATCGCAAACAGTTCATTCGAGTGAACTGTATGCCCTCCATCGCACACACCTTGATCTGGCTGACCGTTTCTATTGTGTTGCCTAATCACACACAGTTCATCCTAGTAAACTGTATGTCATATATCGCACACACCCTCATCTGGCTGGTCGTTTATGTTGTTCTGGATCATCGCTAACCGTATGCCACACATCACACACGCATCTCTGATCTGAATCATGTTTGATGAGTGCGCAATCACAAACAGTTCATCTCATTTTTACGGTTTTATTACACCACCGTTTGCGATTAATGCATCGCACACAGTTTCGTTGAAGGGTCTCTAATTGTAGTGTCGCATTAGCAGCATCCTGCAGTAGTGTTACTTGAAGGATCTTATTCAATCCATAGGTAGGTATAGTAGACTCTCATGACATTAAATTGGGTTTAAGGGCTTTTGGATGCACAAGTAGTATCTCTACTTGGTGCGTATTTTTGGCTAGCAAAGATATTGAGCAAGCACCACATGTTGGAGGATGTATAACAATCTAACTTCTCTGTGAATATAAGCAGACATAACTCATTACGTCGTCTTCCTTGTCCAACGTCAACAATTTGATATAAAATACTTAATGGGGGCTCACAATCATAAAAGATGTCCAAGATAGTATATTTGCATGTGAATCTTCTCTTCCCTTACTAATTCTTTCATGGATTGCAATGTTGACCATGTTATGTTTGTTAACCTTCAATAAATTTTACAACTTACACTTTTCCTTATGTAATGTCATTACTTTCCAAAAGATTAGCATATGATCTTTCCATTATTTTCATTGCTAAGATTGAAACATTAAAGTAAAGAAGCAAAAACTCAAACTACTCTTTATTATATAACTCTCAACTCGATTACATAGATAAATAAATCACAAAACTAGCACTTGAAAATAGATCATACTAAACTTTTATTCAACTAAATCATGAAATAACTAAGGATCGAACTAAAAATAGGTAAAGATAATAAAAGTGTTGGTGATACGATACTGGGCCACCTCCCCCAAGCTTGGCACAAGACAAGGGGAGTGCCCATACCCGTGTACTCAACTTTCTATCTTCGGTGATGATGGTGGTGATGAAGTAGTGGGCTTGTCCTCCGGCTTCCATGGTATAGGTTCCCCATCATAAAAGGATGAACGAGTCTCCATAGTCCTCAAACTTGCAGCTAAACTCATACCTTTAAATCTTGCCTCATACTGAAAATTTTGATTTTGAAGATCATAGATTTGTCCTTGGAGATAGTTGACTCGCTTGTTCAGCTCGAAGTTGATGTCCCCCATTGACTTGCCATCCATCGTGTGCTCATGGGTGAATTCCATGATCATGGAGTGGTTGGCACTGAGTGTGTGTTCAACCATCCCCTGGCACTTGAACATCTCTTGCTCCACAGCTTCAAGCCTGGCCTCCATGCTTCCTGTCTTCTTGTGCCCTTGAACATCCGGATCTGAAGCACCCCCTCACGCATCTCAATGGCTTGAGGGTGTTTCATCACCTCCGGTAGGTAGGAGTTGATGACCTTCTCATAGAACTTGTCCTTGGAGAAGCTTGGTGGAGCCATGGCGATCTAGATCTGGCAGAAAAATAGCACGAAACAAGAACAGAAGATATTTCTGCAATATGATGGTCAACACGTCCGGGAATATATATAAAGATGTTTTATCTTGAAAAAAAAGTATTCCAGAAGAAAACGGAGTCGGGAAGGCTCACGAGGGGCCCACCAGCCACCAGGGCGCGCCCAGGGGGAGTGGGCGCGCCCCGGTGCCTCGTGTGAACCTCATGGGTCCCCTCGGTTGTTTCTTACTTTTGTAATTTTATAATATTCCAAAACTCGCAGAAAGTAATTTTTATAGAATTTTTGGAGTCGGTTTACTTACCGTATCACATACCTATTCCTTTTTAGGGTTCTGGAGTGTTCTGGAAAGTCTCTCTATGTGTTCCTCCGGTGTCATAGTTTGAATAATGTTAGTTTCAACATTAATAGGTGTACCTGAGATATAATGCTTAATTCTTTGTCCATTGACCACCCTTGGATTAGTGCCTTCAGAATTATTGATCTAAATAGCTCCATAACAATAGACTTCTTCGATGATATACGGTCCTTCCCATTTAGAGAGAAGTTCTCCTGCAAAGAATTTGAAACGAAAATTGTACAATAGAACATACTCACCCACTTTGAATTCCCGTTTTTGAATTCTTTTATCATGCCATATTTTAAATTTTTCTTTAAATAACTTGGCATTTTCATAAGCTTGGGTTCTCCATTCATCTAATGAGCTAATATCAAATAACCTCTTCTCACCGACAAGTTTAAAATCATAGTTGATTTCTTTAATTTCCCAATATGCTTTATGTTCTAACTCAAGAGGTAAATGACATGCTTTTCCATAAACCATTTTATATTGAGACATACCCATAGGATTTTTATAAGCAGTTCTATACGGCCACAATGCATCATCAAGTTTCTTAGACCAATAATTTCTAGATCTATTGACGGCCTTTTGCAAAATTAGCTTTATTTCTCTATTTCTCAACTCAACTTGACGACTAGATTGAGGATGATAAGGAGATGCAATTCTATGGTTGAGATCATATTTAGAAAGTAGTTTTCGGAATGCACCATGGATAAAATGTGAACCGCCATCGGTCATTAAATATCTAGGAACTCTGAACCTCAGGAAAATAACTTCTTTAAGCATTTTAATAGAAGTGTTATGATCAGCACTACTAGTTGGAATAGCTTCTACCCAATTAGTAACGTAATCAACAGCAACTAAAATATGTGTATACCCATTAGAGGAAGTAAAAGATCCCATATAATCAAATCCCCAAACATCAAATGGTTCAATAACAAGTGAATAGTTCATAGGCATTTCCTGATGTCTAGAAATATTACCAATTCTTTGGCATTCGTCACAAGATAAGACAAACTTATGAGCATCCTTGAAAAGAGTATGCCAATAAAAACTAGATTGCAATACCTTATGTGTGGTTCTATCTCCAGCGTGGCGTCCTCCGTAGGCCTCGGAATGACACTTCCGTAGGATTTGTTCCTGTTCATGCTCAGGTATACAACGTCTAATAATACTACTCCTTCTTTATAAAGATGTGGGTCATCCTAGAAGTAATGTCTTAAATCAAAGAAGAAAATTTTCTTTTGTTAGTATGTGAAACTAGGTGGTATAAATTTAGCAACGATGTAAGTAGCCTAGTCTGCATAACAAGGAGTATTACGAGAAGCATTTATAACAGCTAATTGTTCATCAGGAAAACTGTCATCAATAGGCAGTGGGTCATCAAGAATATTCACTACAGGAATCAGCTATTTTGCCGTCTGCCACGGCGGACGGCAAAGGCCTTTGCCGTCAGCCGCGGACGGCAAAAGGCTCCAGCAAAGTAAGGTCCGGCAAAGAGCTACTTTGCCGTCTGCTTCCAGGCGGCTGACGGCAAAGGGCCTTTGCCGTCTGCAGCGGACGGCAAAGAGCCTGCAGTCTTTGCCGTCTGCCAGCAGACGGCAAAGACTGCAGGCTCTTTGCCATCTGCTGGCATATGGCAAAGAGACCAAATAGGCATTAATTCTGTTTCTTCTTATACCCATTCATTTTCACAGAAAATCAAACACACATATATATATACATAGTAGCAAGTTTCATCCATACATAGTACCAATATAGCATATCCAACACATGTTACCAATAGTAGCAAGTTTCATCCATACATATACATAGTTTCATCAATATTACACAGTTTCATCCATAGTTAGCAAGTTTCACAAAGTCAAAACAAAAACTAAAGACAAGCACTCCATATCTGAAATTAGAAGAAATGACCTAAAACTAAATATCTATTTTCCTAAAAACTATCTTATTACTAAGATCTTCTCTGGATCTTCTTCTTTTCTTCCAACCTGCATAACAAAAACACTAAGAGTCAACACCAGAAAGTACTAAATTTTGAGAGATATCCAGATCCTGCAACAGTACATTAAGAGCAAATTTTGTCGCTAAATAAGCATTGCAATTATCACAGTACAACAAGCAAACAAACACAAGAGTCATGTCCATAAAGCAAATAGATATACAGGCAAGCATAGGTGCAGAGAAGCACATATAGAGTTAGTAATAAACTTGGATAGATGGTTCAATACAAGCACATTGTAACAGTACCCATAATAACTTAGATAACTTAACTACTTCTAAGTACTCAGAAGTAAAGCTGATTGTCCCTATTTTCAGTAAGTGATCATGCAAGAAGACAATTTCTTTTTATGGGTCTCAGTACCACTAGAAGGTCTCAGGACACAAGTTGCTCTTGCAGAAAAGATAAACAAACACATGCATTACCAATTTCATGGAAACAATAATGTTGGTATCTTTTCATATGCAGAGCCCTTTCTTTCTCCTCTTGGCTTAAGCCATAAAATCCACATGAGGCACCTGCAAGTCACTCCACTGTTGTTATGCTGTACAGTTCAACAAACACAATGACATAAGCACATCTTTTTCAAACAGGAAAATAGAGGGCTGAATTGTGGAGAGCAAAAGGGCGGCCTTGAAACTGATTGAACTAAAGGGTAGAGTTAGTATTATCAAGGCCAAAACCAAAAACAATCCCAGTTCTAACAGATGACATACACAACGTACAGACAAAAAAGGGCCATCTAAAATGTCTACTTGTTCTAGTGGCCAACACGTCGTAACAGGCAAAAACATCCACAAAGTCTCTCCTAAACCTCATAGCATTCATTGACAGCTGTCTTGTCAGGTGTGTTCTACTTGTTCATAAAGCATGAATGTCAAGAGCAACATGGATAATGCTGGATACATGGAGAACAGAGTCATATAACATTTCCAATATCCAAATTTACTGTATTTAAAGCTAAGCTGAACATCTTGTAGGAACAAAAAAGAAAAAAATAGCTGAGTCTGAATCTGATAATAACAAAAATATATCAGCTGGGCAAAATATGGATGCTCAAGGCACGTGTAGATACAAACTATGGCCAAACTATTTTAAGAGGACTTAAGAGGGCAAATCTTCAAGCACTATACGTATCTAACTCTGCACTAGTTTCCATTATAAACAAATAAAACAGAGTAAAGGGTGGGAAAAGGTTTATTTTTACATCTTGTCAGACGGAGGCATTTACTACGTAATATCCTGAACTTGGTGACATGTACTGGAAACAAGGAATTCATCATCAAATTGTGATATATATTAAATTGAGAAAAGATCAGGAGCCTACTTGTATGTGCATCAATTATATAAGCGGATGAAGTACAAGGATGTCAGCTACTTCTAGTTACGCATATAAAAAATAGTATCATCGATTGTATAAGCAGCTTGGCATTAACCCAGTAACAATCAAGCATGAGTTGTCCCAGATTTTGATTTTACCAATAACCGAGAATACATAGTCGGCTTCCCATTTTCCTTCCAAGTAGTCTTTTTCTTCCAAAGGGACTTGTCTTTCATAACAAAACGTACAAAAATAAAACACGTATATTTATTTGCTGATAACAAGTGGGATCAAACTAAGCATTCCATGGCAACAAGCAGCACCCTCATCTTGGTACAATAGCATGAAAATTCACGTGGCATAATTTTCATCAACTTGATTGTGTGGAAATAAATATGATGGCTATTTTCACCACATAACAAATAGAAAGTTTGCACATATTATATAACAGAGAAGCAGTGTAATAGCAGGCCTAGTTAACAAACAATCAACTCTTGCCCAATCGATTTAGTGAGATGAATGAATTATTTTCCATCCATAAACAACAAAAATCAAAGGAACCAACAGGAACATCTCATGGACATTTACTTATTAAACTAGTAGTTGCTTAACTAAGTAGCAGCTCTCACAAATTCTACACTGCTAGTGCTCACACGGTGAGAGAAGAGAAACAAAATAGCCAGTGATGCTAGTCTATCGATGGCTGTAACCTGCGAGTATCAGGAAACAAAGTGGCCACATTTTTTGCATCAGGTTCAGTCCAAGAAAATTTGAGAGCCCCTAGAGAATTATCCAAGAGCACGGCAGCAATCATTTGGAAAGAAAAGAAAATAGAGCGAGAGGGTCAACCTTCTTGTTCTATGGGAAATCATGGTGGGCAGGGCAGATGACCTCGCTGTCGACCTCGTCCAGCTCGTGGGGCTTGAGCGTGGGGTCCTGGTCGTCGCCGTGCATGGATCTGGAGAGGGGGAGAGCTCCTGCTGATCTAAATCAAAGCAAAAATAAGTCTATTGGAATGGGGGACAGAAGGAAGGAGCGAAGGAGAGAGGAATCGATGGGGAGAAGTAGGGAGGGACCCTGTGCGGTGCGTCGTCGTCGCCGGCGAGCTCGAGCTCGGGCCTCCCGCAGGTCACGGTGGCGCGCGCCGAGCCGGGAGAGCCGGGTGTGTGGATGGGTGGAGGGCGGGGGGGTGGCGGCGTTGGGTACCCTTCCGGCTGGAGGAGACGAGGCGCGGTGGCGCGCCGGCCGGAGGAGAGCAGAGGCGCGGTTGCGAAGCTCGGCCCGGAGCTGGTCGGGGTCGGTGAGGACGGCGGCGGCGCGGGAGTGGACGGTGCCGTGGGCGCGGAGGAGGAGCGGTGACCCCAGCGCATCGGCGAGGCGGAGGAGGGCGCCGGCGGGCGGATGTGGGGGCGGAGTAGGGTTTGGTGGGGGGATGCGCTTCTTTCGGCCCATCGGGGGAAAATGAGATCCACTGGTCAGATCCGAAGATAGCCCCCCTCTTTGCCGTCCGCTGGCACTTCTTTGCCGTCCGCTGGCACTTCTTTGTCGTCCGCTGGCACTTCTTTGCCATCTGCCAGCAGACGGCAAAGAAATAACAGATGACAAAGACCTTCTTTGCCGTCTGCTAACTCTTTTGCCATCTGTTGTTTGGTAGCTGATGGCAAAGACCTTCTTTGCCGTCTGCTTGCAGACGGCAAAGAACTGGCAGACGGCAAAATCCCTGATTCCAGTAGTGTATTTTCCAATCTCGAAAGATTATCAGCTACGGGATTCTCAGCTCCCTTCCTATCAGTAATATGCAAATCAAATTCTTGTAGCAAAAGAACCCACGTAATGAGCCTAGGTTTAGCATCTTTCTTTTCCATAAGGTATTTAATAGCAGCATGATCGGTGTGAACAATTACTTTAGAGTCAACTATGTAAGATCTGAATTTATCACATAAAAACACAACTGCTAAAAATTCGTTGTCAATAGTAGCATGATTTGTTTGGGCATTGTCTAGAGTTTTACTAGCATAATGGATAACATTTAATTTTTATCAACTCTTTGTCCTAGAACAACACCAACAGCGTAATCACTAGAATCACCATAATTTCAAAAGGCAAGTTCCGATCAGGTGGTTGAACAATAGGTGCAGAAGTTAAGGCTTTCTTAAGTGTTTCAAAGGCTTCTACACAATCATCATCAAAAACAAATGGAACATCTTTCTGCAAGAGATTAGTAAGAGGCCTAGAAATTTTAGAGAAGTCTTTAATAAACCTTCTATAGAAACCAGCGTGACCAAGGAAACTTCTTATACCTTTAATATCCTTAGGACATGGCATTTTCTCAATTGCATACTTTAGCTTTGTCTACTTCAATACCTCTTTCGGATATTTTATGACCTTCATTCACCATAAAGTGGCACTTCTCTCAATTCAAGACAAGATTAGTTTCTTCACATCTCTGCAAAACTTGATCAAGGTTGCTTAAGCAATCATCAAAACAAGTCCCATAAACGGAGAAATCATCCATGAAAACCTCAACAATCTTTTCACCAAAATCAGATAATATAGTAGTCATACATCTTTGAAAGGTAGCAGGTGCATTACAGAAACCAAAAGGCATACGTTTGTAAGCATAAGTTCCAAAAGGGCAAGTAAAAGTAGTTTTCTATTGATCTTCTGGTGATACATGTATTTGAGAGAAACCAGAATATCCATCAAGAAAGCAAAAGTGTGTGTGCTTAGATAGTCTTTCTAACATTTGATCTATAAAAGGCAAGGGGTAATGATCTTTTCTAGTAGCTTTGTTTAATTTTCTAAAATCAATTACCATCCTATAACCAGCTACAATTCTTTGTGGAATTAGTTTATTTTTATCATTAGGAACAACGGTAATGCCTCCTTTCTGAGGAACACAATGAACGGGACTTACCCATCTACTATCAGCTATGGGATAAATTATACTTGCTTCCAGAAGCTTTAATATTTCAGTTCATACCACATCCTTCATCTTAGGATTTAATCGTCGTTGGTGATCAACAACTGGTTTAGCATCAGGTTCCATATTAATCTTGTGCTAACATAGAGTGGGACTAATGCCCTTAAGATCATCAAGAGTATATCCAATAGCACCACGGTGCTTCCTCGGAGTTTTTAGTAATCTTTTTTCTCATGCTCTGAAAAGTTAGCACTAATAATAACTGGATATATCTTCTTTTCATCAAGATAAGCATATTTCAATGTATCAGGCAATTGTTTTAATTCAAACACAGGATCACCTTTGGGTGGAGGAGGACCTCCAAGAGTTTCAACAGGCAAATTGTGTTGAAGGATAGGTGGTTGACCAGAGAACATCTTATCTATTCCGTTTCTTTCATTCATGTGCATATCATTTTCATGGTCTAGCAAATATTGTTCTAACAAATCAGTAGGAGGTACGGCAATAGAAGCAAGACCAATAATTTCATATTTACTAGGCAATTCTTTATCATGAGGTTGTCTACGAAATTTAGAGAAATTAAACTCATGAGATGCATCGCCAAAGTTAACACTGACAGTTTCTTTAGTGCAATCAATCTTAGCATTAACGGTGTCCAAGAAAGGTCTACCAAATATAATGGGACAAAAATCATCTTGTGGAGAACCAAGGACTAGAAAATCAGTAGGGTATTTTATTTTTCGACACAAGACTTCAACATCTCTAACAATCCCAAGAGGTGAAACAATATCTCTATTCGCAAGCTTAATAGTAACATCAATGTCTTCTATCTCAACCGGTGCAATATCATTCATAATTTCTTGATATAAGGTAAATGGGATAGCACTCACACTAGCACCCAAATCACATAAGCCATGGTAATAATGATCTCCTATTTTAACTGAGACAACAGGCATGCCAACAACAGGTTTATTCTTATCTTTAGTATCGGGCTTAGCAGTTCTAGCGGCTTCACCAGAAACGTAAATAGCATGCCCGTCTATATTATGGACCAAGAGATATTTAACCATAGCAACATTAGGTTCAACTTTAATTTGTGCAGAGGGTCTAGGTGCTCTAATATTACTTTTGTTAACCACAGTTGAAACTTTAGCATGTTCCTTTATCCTAACAGGAAAAGGTGGTTTCTAAATATAAGCGGTAGGCACAACTGGATCGACATTGTAAATGATAGTTTCATCTTTAACTATAATGGGTTCCTTAATCTTTTCTTTAATAGGGGGATGATATTTAAACCACTTCTCCTTAGGGAGATCAACATGAGTAGCAAATGATTCACAAAAGGAGGCTACTATCTCAGAGTCAAGTCCATATTTAGTGCTAAACTTATGAAAAGCACCGGTATCCATAAAAGATTTAACACAATCAAACTCAACTATTATACCTGACTCATTACCTTTGTGGAGTTCCCAATCTTAAGAGTTGCTCTTAATTATTTCCAGAAGATCCCATCTAAATTCAATAGTTTTCTTCATGAAGGAACCTGTTGAAAGAGAATCGAGCATGGTTTGATCATTATGAGAAAGTCGAACATAAAAATTATGTAAGATAATTTCTCTTGAGAGCTCATGAATGGGGCATGTGTACATCATGTACTTAAGCCTCCCCCAAGCTTGAGAGATACTTTCTCCTTCATGAGGCCAAAAGATATAATTCCGATCACGATGAACCATATGCATTGGATAAAACTTTTGATGAAATTCCAATCCCACGTTCCAATATCATCACATAGCCTATACCATGTCAATGTCAAGATAAAGGGAAAACCTTCTTCTTAACTTCATCTCCGGGTAGATCTGCAAGCTTAAATAATCCACAAACTTCATCCACATAGATTAGATGAATATCAGGATGTATTGTTCCATCTCCTGCATAAGGATTAGCTAGCAGTTTCTCTATCATACCCAAAGGAATAACATAATAAATATTTTTAGTAGGTGCAGTAGGTTGAGGAACTATTTGTACTTCTGGTCGAGATGAAGATACCCGAACAAACCCCTCAAAGGATTGTTTTCCATAGTAACAAGTGACATTAAATTTTAGCACATAATATAAATGTTTCCTTACCAAATTCCACTCACCAAAGGTGCTTCACTCCCCGACAACAGTGCCAGAAAAGAGTCTTGATGACCCACAAGTATAGGGGATCAATCATAGTCCTTTCGATAAGCAACAGTGTCGAACGCAATGAGGAGCAGAAGGAAATCACAATTGGTTTTTAGCAAGGTATTTTCTGCAAGCACTAAAATTATCGGTAATGAGTAGTTTGATAGCAAGATAATTTGTAACAAGTGACAAGTAGCAATAGTAAATAAGGTTCAAAAAGGTAGCCCGATCCTTTTTGTATCAATGGACAGGCTGGAACGGTCTCTTATAATAAGCAAAGCATTCTTGAGTACACACGGGAATTTCATCTAGTCACTTTCATCATGTTTGTTTGATTCGCGTTCGCTACTTTGATAATTTGATATGTGGGCGGACCGGTGCTTGGGTGTTGTTATTACTTGAACAAGCCTCCCACTTATGATTAACCCCTCTCGCAAGCATCCACAACTATGAAAGAAGAATTAAGATAAATCTAACCATAGCATTAAACATATGGATCAAATCAGCCCTTTATGGAATAGTGCATAAACTAGGGTTTAAGCTTTCGTCACTCTAGCAACCCATCATCTAATTACTACTCCACAATGCATTCCCTTAGGCCCAAAGATGGTGAAGTGTCGTGTAGTCGACGTTCACATAACACCACTAAGGGAAACAACAACATACATATCATCATAATATCGAACGGATACCAAATTCACATGATTACTTATGACAAGACTTCTCCCAAGTCCTCAAGAACAAAAGTAACTACTCACAAATCATATTCATGTAGAAGATTAGAGGGGTATTGAATAGCATAATGGATCTGAACATATAATCTTCCACCAAATAAAGCAACTAGCATCAACTACAAGATGTAATCAACACTACTAGCAACCCACAGGTACCAATCTGAGGTTTTGATACAAAGATTGAATACAAGAGATGAACTAGGGTTTGAGATGAGATGGTGCTGGTGAAGATGTTGATGAAGCTTAGTTCTCCCATGATGAGAGGGTTGTTGGAGATGACGATGGCTTTGATTTCCCCCTCCCGGACGGAAGTATCCCTGACGGAATCGCTCCGCCAGAGAGCAAAAGTGCTCCTGCCCAAGTTCTGCCTTGAGACGGCGGTGCTCCGTGCCGAAAGTCTTCTCCTTATTTTTTTCAAGGGCAAATGGGCTTATATACCAGAAGATAGTCACCGGAGGCTGGCCAGGGGCCCTACCAGCCACCAGGGTGCGCCTTGGCGCCTCATGGGCACCTGGGTGGCCCCCTCTGTAATTTATTTCTTCCAGTATTTTTTATTTATTACAAAATAATTCTTCGTGAAATTTTAGCTCATTTGGAGATGTGTAGAATATGACATAGCTTTTTTACGTCCGGAATTCCAGCTGCCAGCAATCTCCCTCTTCATGTAAATCTTGCAAATTAAGAGAGAAAAGGCATTAGAATTGCTCCACAAAGTGTTATATTGATTAAAAACACTATAAATAATAGTAGGAAAACATGATGCAAAATGGACGTATCACCACGCTCCAAGACCGTGAGCATGAGGCTAGTACCACCAAGATTTCCAAGCCCGATGAGCTCCAAGACGATGCTCCAATGTTTGACTTCACTGCCATCCCTCTTTGTGGCATTGACGATGCCGAGACTACCACGACTCTTTTTGAAGACGGTGCGGCGACGACTACGACTACGGATCTACTCAAGGACCAAGATTTGGAGGCGAGCGACATGGTGGCAAGCAAGGATGATGATTCCATCTTTGAAGGCGAGAGTGATGATGTGCCATCTTCGGCCTTCACCCATGGCGACGGTGACGAGACGGTTGAGCATGGGATTTTCCCTTCGACCAAGGAGGCGTATGGTGATGAGTTGAGCGACACGTGCCACCATATTGAGAGTGAGAGTGACTTCACTACTAGCCCCATATATGATGAGATGCCTCAATTCCCATGTGAGGAGAGCCACCACCCCCACTACTTGAGTGAGATGAGTGACTCCACCTTATGTGACTTTGAGTGCGCCTATTTTGAGGGAGTGAGTGAGCCACCACCACATAGAGAGAGTGAGGTAGTTAATTGGTCGTGTGAGGCCACTTCGATTTCTAACAACTTAACCTCTAACTCTATTGTGTCTTATCATTTGGTGCAAGGTCCCATATATGATGATGCCCTGATCCTCGACGACATCGTTCCTCCTTTGGACAAGACGATGGCCACGATGGAATATGATGCACCCCCACATGGTTCCATCACGATGAAGATGACCACAATTTGATCTTTGCCACCTCACCTACACCACATGAGTGGAATGGCAAAGGTAACATAGGTGAAGGTGATGCTCTTGTCGCACTAGTGGATATTGATTGCTTGCATGATGTTGATCTCCCTATTGGCATTTCTCATGCTAGTGTGATTTCCCCATGCGATGAGTTACCCATTTATGATAAGTTTGATGATTGCCATGAGGATTCTATTAGTTGTGATGCTATGTTGCATAGGATTTATTGTGATAATTGTCTTGGTCACATCATGTTTGACAACCCGCTTGACTTGTCATATGCTATGCATGAGATCACTTGTATGTCATATTTGCAATCTCATCGTAGTAACTATGCTTATGCCATTAAAATAAACCCAGTTTGCACATATGGCATAGATGACAAGCCCATGGTTATTGGCATTTGTTTTTCTTGTGATGATACTGATATGCTCCCTTTGCATCATTTCCATCATATGACATGCCATGACCACCTAGCTTAGGACATGCTTCGGACATGCATTGTTTGCCATGTTGTCAATTTCTCCATGTTATGCTTCCGCTATTACACATGAGGAGACCCCCATACCTATTAGGAGATTTTGCTCCATCCTATGAATTGCATGCTTCCCATGATTGTGTGCACCATATGCATCCCATGACTAAAAATGATATTATTGTGCCACACACTTGCTATAATTTGCGTCCCGGTCATGTTGAACATAAGAACTATTCTTTCATGATGGATGACATGTTTCTCTATCGTGCCTCAAATATCTTTGAGCATTGTTTGTCTTGTGCTAACTCTCACGTGCACATACACATCATGATGGATGATATGTACATTTACCATGCACACACTTTGTTTTGTGTGTCTCCTTATTGTGTAGGTACACATGATTCCTCGTCAACCTCGCAAGTGCACGCATTGACAAAACGAGCTCTAAAGAGCAATGAAGACGTGCACCACATGGAGTGCTTATCCTCCACCCACCCTCATCGCGCAAGTACTTCGCGCATTTCCTCTACATGGCCCTCACATGGTTATGGATTATTATCCATTACGTATTCTACTCCCATCTAGCCATGTTCACTTTGCATGATATGCTCATTTCTATGCCTTTGCCCTGCATTTATGATCCATGCATTGCATTTCACATGATCCTTGATTCTAGTACTTGTATGCGTATGTGCATGCTTGGTGGCGATATCTCTTATTATTGCCATATTTCATTTGAGCCCCATGCCTATGATGATACTTTGATCATGTTTTGTTTTCATGCTTGTGATATGTCATGCGCATTGCATATGCCTATTATTTGCTCACATGACATGATTGCCATGATTTCCTCTAATATGTTGTATCTTCGCGCTACTAGCTTACATGCCATGATAGATATGACATGTCCCATTGATTGATACATGCTTTTCTTGATTGCCTCACACATGCTGAACAATTACTCTTTCCATTTGTTGAGTGCCACAATCTCTTCACTGCACCATATGCACATTATGCTTGGATTTTCTTGCCCCCATGTATTTAGACATTTCATTTCCTTTGGTGTTGTGAATGATTCATATTCCTACCATAGACCGTTCATGGAGCATTTTGTGCATGCTTACTATCACATGAAGGTAGATGCTTGTTCACTTGTCACGCATATTAGCATCTTTACCTTACCTTGCATGACTATTTCCATGGTGCCTTTTACATGTGCTCAATTTATATGCTTAAATGCCATGCCACACTTCTTTGTCGCACCTTATGCTATGCATGATGACAACACTTGTTGGGTGAATCACCACATGAATGCTTGGTTTTGCACTAACGCTAACCACATTTGTTTTTCCAAGTGTTTGTTGTCCTTGCTCCTTTTGAAGGAATCACAAGACGGTGCGACATTGGAGAGTGCCCATTTCGAGCTTCAAGATGGTGAATGCTTGGTGATCGTCCACTTCTACACGGTGATGCCATCTCTTTTCCGTGGTGATTTGGTTTTTTATCCGAGGATGGATCTTTCCCAATGGGGTGGGGATGATGCGGAGCATCCTATGGACATCACCATGTCAAGAGTTCCATTGCTAAGAGACACACCCAACTTCTACTTCAAGCATACTAAGGTGAATTCCTTCCTTAATGCGTGTCTTCTTGGTTCCCTCGAGGGTGATATACTACTTGATCGTCCTACTGTGTCCATGTATAGGTTTGAGCCCAATGACGAGTGTGCCATGGAGGAGGTCATCCACAAGCGAGCACCTACACCATCCACGAGAGAGGCTTGGAAGCGGAGAGGGAACCGTCAAGAAGAAGGCAAGGTTCCAGCGGCACCGATGGGAGTCCACGAGAAGGCAACAACTTGCGAAGCTTCTGGACACCCCGTGCCCACGATACACCCCCATGCACACGGGCTAAGTCACCAGGTCTCTGGATATCCCGTGCACACGGGCTGCCTGTGTGCAACTGTTGGGATTGCCCATGTAATACCCATTACGCCCCTGCTTACCCCTTCATTTCCCAATGCTATATATACTCCTCCTCCTCCTACATTTGGGAATAGCTAAGAATAAATCTAGACATTGGAGCTTAGCTCATGTATCTCCCCTTGTGGGATTCCTCTTGAGAGAGAAGACTCCATTGTAGTACAAGGCCTCCTAAGGGAGAAGGATTCACAAGTGAATCATCAAGACCTCCTAAGGGAGAAGGATTCCCTAGGTGAATCATCAAGACCCATCTTTTATTTTCCTTGTTGTCTTTGGATCTTGATGCACCTTTTGTATTCTTGTGATTTGAGGAGTATTTGGTGTGGATCTTGTCCATTATAGTGTTCTTCTTGTGTTTTCCCCTTGTGTTCTTGGTGTTCTTAAACTCACCTCCAATTCGTGAACATCGGGCCACCTAGGGTTTTACCCTACATCAACGTTCTTGGGCGCATGTGTGACGCACGTGGGGTGTGTGTGTGTGTGTGTGTGTGTGTGTGTGTGTGTGTGTGTGTGTGTGCGTGCGTGTGTGTGTGCGTGTGCGTGTGTGTGTGTGCGCGCGCGCGGGGGGGGGTGCGTATCTAGGAGAGGATTGGGAAAAGACTGGAGACTAGTATGTGAACCTAAAATTATGGGAAATATTAAGCGTTTAAAATGATAACAATTAGAATGTCCTCGCGTTGGTCGCACGCATAGTGGACACATGGCTGGTGGGCCTTGCGAATCTCTCGAGCATCTGTCTTATCCTTTCAAGCGGGGGTCTTTTACACTAATTATCCGCACATTCCTCTCCACCCTGATGCATCCCCATCTCTCCCCTCGTAACCACCTCCTGCCTGGAACCACCACTGCGCCTCCCCGAGAACTTGAATCCGTCTCTCTCGTCTACCTATCGTCGTCGCCGCACCCCCAACCTCCCTCCACCACTCCCCTTCATCTAAGGAAAGCAACAATCGAACTTTGGGAGAAGGGTTTCAAGACCTAGGTTTGACGACAGTGTGTCTACCATCCACCAATACTGACCGTCCAATCCACAAGTAAACACAATTGCGGTACTTTCACATAAAGACCTACATCACCCACCCACTCATTTGCAGAAACTCACTTAGTCTCTCTAGACAAGTGCATCCCACCCCACCCCGCCGCCACCGCCACACCTCATGTAAACAAATAAGAAAATAAACTTTGGGTCAAATATAGCACATGTTTAGTGATATACCATAATCAAGGCGTTTTCAAGTTTGTGATCATACAACACAGGCACTTCATTGAATAAAAAAATATATAGCTTGTTTCCGTAATTCTTCCCTCCAAACATTCATCGAGGAATACGTCACAACTCTGAAATCTCCCAAATGACATTCTCTGACTTAGCCCAGCTTGACTTTGGGTCGTTGACAGGCAGGTCCGGCATTTGGTGGGCCCCATGTGCCAATGACTCGAAGTCAGGGTACATAATGAGCGTAGAGTACCCTTTGAACTTTGTTTTTCTTGGTTCAAAATGGCACACTAGGTGTAGCGAATTTCACAACCATCATCACGAAACAATATATGTGGATACGTAAGTAAACATAATTTCCTCAAGTGCTATTAATTTCTGTCACTCGAACAGTGATGTTTGTCAGCAAAGAATGGTACTGATGGAGATCTAGGGAATGACAAAAAAACTACGGCAGGTAGTGCCGGCATACGAGGAAAAGGTACAATACTTCTCCTTCGCATTGAAGATACCACATTCACTATGAACCGACACTGCTTGCTCAATGATGGCATAGAAAAAAAGAAATGGCAAGAGAAAACGAAAATCTATTCAGTGTAACACACTCTTCACAAAACCCTTCTTCAGGGAAGCACTGCCCATCAAAGAGCTGAACACATGGCTCCTGCAATGTGAAATTTTGTCGTTAGCCCATATTTGAATTATCTACTACTCCCTCCGTCTCATAATATAAAAATGTTTCTGACACTAGTATAGTGTCAGAAACGTTCTTATATTATGGGACGGAGGGAGTACTAAGTTACTGGTGAAATCACATCATTATTAGATAAATAATTCCACAAATAGGAACTATGAATAAATAACAAGCAACAACGGCCTTTGGTTTCAGATTCAAATAGGAACTATGAATTATCCACTCTAATTCCAAATTTAACAAGAGACCCCAGATTCATAATCTAAGGCCCTGTTCGGAGGACCTCCGCTCCACAACTCCACTCTCGGAGCGGGGGGAGTTACTATTGAAAATCGTGGAGCTGCCGTTTCCTGGCTCCGCAGCTCCGGGGATTTTGCGGAGCCGGCGGAATTCCGAACAGGCTCTAAGTTTCCATAACAATGGGACCCCAGTTTCCATAACAATGGGACCCCAGATTCATAATCTAAGCAGAACCAGTCCCTGAATGACAGCAGGTAAAGTGCCAATACAATAACTGCTCCCAACTACTAGCTCAGAACACAACTTACATCATTGAAAGAGTTGTCGGCAACGAGTAACATGATCTAATTGTGTGGCATGTATATGGTACTCCCTCCGTTTCTTTTTACTCCGCGTATAAAATTTGGTCAAAGTCAAACTACACGATGTTTGACCAAATTTATATGAAAAAATATGAACATCTATAATATTAAAACTATATAGTACGAAAATACATTTCATGGTACATCTGATAATATTTATTTCATATTGTGAATGATGATATTTTTTAATATAAAGTTGGCCAAACTTTACAAAGCTTGACTTTGACCAAACCTTATATGCAGACTAAAAAGAAACGGAGGGAGTATTTGTTAGCGGTGGCATGTATTCTCAGGACTAAGTTATTCCTGTTACCTATTGCAATTCTAGTGAGTACAGAAGATTTTCTTCAACATAGCTCATAATCTCTCTATCCTATATATATGAAACTTTCAGGAGATTATATGACGCATGTGTATATATTTCTAATAAGGGAAGTAAATAAATAGATCATGCCATCTAAGACATCAACAAAGTTCCTAGGTAATAAATGGCCTGAATACCAAAGATACATTCATCACAATGCAATCTTGACAAGAAAAATGAACTTCTAAGATAACGTCCACATACCAAGTTCCAAGGAAAAAAAGGAAGCAATAACAAGGCTGATAAGTACAGTGAAGGAGACGGTAAAACCTGAGGGCCATGATGAACAACATAGCTTTGCTTCATTTACATGCTTTACAGCAAGCCCAATCATCCACGATCCAACACTAACATCATCATGTGCATATGTCCGGAGAACAGACCTAGCATTGAAAAGTGACACCAAAGGTACATCACTAGATGTATACTTATAAAAACATCTCTTCTTTCTACTTCTATATCCATGCTAGAATACAAAATAAATATTAGTGCACAAAGCATAGGTTGTGTACCTGTTTATAGAAATGAACTGAGCCACGGCCCTTGATACGACAAACATTTCACCAGAAGCATGTCGAAAGTATCTATGAGTTGGTACAATGAAATGGGTGAGCCACCAACGTAGTGGTCTTGAGCATTCAATGTACCAAGATTAAATACTAGTACAGGTTGCTTACGATTTCCCGTCACCAAATTTCCACCAATCCGGTTCATACCACTTATGGGTCCTGTTTCAAGGAAGCTGTTAGCGATTGTCGATTCCCTGACAAAGAAAAGGATGCAAAAGGCAAACATGGTACACAAATCCCATTTCTTCTGGCTCAAACAACTCACGCTTCAGAAAAGACCTCCCCAGATTTCATACAGCCTATGTAGACACGAGGCTTGTCCCAGTGAGTTTCAAGCATTGCACTCAGAGTGTCTGCATAAACACAATATGTTGTTCCATGTTAGGTGCTGCTTTTCCCCGCAAAAATACTGAAAGTGCTATTTGACTATAAAACATGTCGAGCAAGTGCGAAAAATGCATTCCAGAAACCAAGATCATGCAGATAGACTTTTTTACAGATAAAAAAGTTTCGCTTCGACAAGGCCCAGGAATCACGCAATCTCTCACCCCCGCATAGCCAACCTCAAAGACAGCGATGCTAACACGGGCTTCTTCCACCGGCAGTGCTCGTTCAGACGACAGAAGAACCGCATCTTTAGCATTACTGCGGATGGCAGGGTGCTCACGGACCACACTGAGATGGCGCAGGCAGCCTTCCTCTATCACGACGCCCTGCTCGGCACCGCCGCCGACCAGGAGCACTCCCTGGACCTGTCGCAGCTCATTGAACCGACAGACCTCGCCGACCTTGACGAACCGTTCAGCGCGGAGGAGATCTGGGAGGCTGTCAAGCGCCTCCCCGCGCACAAGGCGCCGGGACCAGACGGGTTCACGGTGGAATTCCTTCACGCGTGCTGGAGCATCGTCAGGCAGGACTTTCTCGACGTGCGCCAGCAGCTCTATGACCTGCGAGGAAGGGGGTTCTGCAAGCTGAACCAAGCGCTTCTGACGCTGCTCCCGAAGAACGCCGCAGCCCATGGACTGCGCGACTACCGACCGATCAGCCTTATTCACCTTGTCGCCAAGCTCTTCGCCAAGGTGCTTTCGAGCCTCGGCGCCAAGCTGGATCGCCAGTCAGCCGCAACCAGAATGCATTCATCTCGGGACGGAGCTTACACGACAACTACGCCCTCGTCAAGCAGTCGCTCAAGCTGTTACACCATTTGGGAGCTCCACGAGTCATGCTTAAGCTCGACCTCACGCGCGCCTTCGACTCCATATCGTGGCCATTCCTCTTCAAGGTTTTGCGCCAATATGGATTTGGGAACCGCTTCCTCCAGCACGCATGTTCTAATGAACAGCGAGCCCGGACCACCCATCTGGCACCGACAAGGGCTCCGCCAGGGCGACTCTATGCCCCCGCAGCTCTTCGTGCTCACCGTCAACACGCTCGGACGGCTCCTGAGACGCGCCCACAGCTTGGGCATTCTGCAGCCGCTGCACCCCCGACGACACATCCCAGCGATCTCGCTTTACGCCGGTGACGTCATGGTCTTCTGCCACGCCACAGCTGGCGACGTCGCTGCGGTCAAGGAGATCCTCGCCTTGTTCTGCAGGGCCTCTGGCCTCCAAGTGAACTTCGCCAAGAGCTCCGCTACCATCTTGCACGGCGACTAGGCGGCCACGGAGACGATCGCGCACCTCGGATGCCCGGTGGTGACACTCCCTATCACCTACCTCGGCATCCCCCTGTCCACACGCCACCCATCAGCCGCCCAGCTGCAGCCCATGGTCGATTCGGTCGCCGCACGCCTCCCAACTTGGAAGGCCTGGCTGATGACCAAAACCGGGCGCCTGGCACTGGTTAAATCAGTCCTGTGCGTGATCCCGGTGCACCAGCTGCTCGCGTTCGCGCCCCCTAAAAAGACTATCAAGCAGCTCGAGAAGATTCAGCGCGAACTTCTGTGGGCTGGGCGCGCCGCTGCCAACGGAGGGCACTGCCACGTGAACTGGGACCGCGTCTGCCACCCCGTCGAGCTTGGGGGTCTAGGCATGCGCGACCTCGAACGAGCCGGCCTTGCACGGAGGCTGTGTTGGCTGTGGTTCACCGGAACAGATCCCGAGCGAGCGTGGCAAGGGCTTGACCTCCAGTTCTCGTCCATGGAGCGTGCGCTCTTCTGGCCATGCACGTCCATGGTCATCGGGAATGGATTGACCACCCTGCTATGGGAGGACCGGTGGATCAACGGCCAGTCCGTCTGCGAGCTCCTGCCCAACCTCTACGACTGCATCCCCAAGCGACGGCGCACGGCGAGAACCATGGCGGACGGGCTGAATGGCAACTCCTGGGCACGCGACATTCACGGCAACCTGGGCCTGCATGAGATTGGTCAGTACCTGCAGCTTTCGCAGGTAATGCAGCACACCGAGCTCTCCGCTGCCCCGGACCAGCTGATCTGGAAATGGACGGCGAGCGGCACCTACTCCGCCCAATCCAGCTACTTGGCCACATTCCATGGATCGACGACTTGCTACTCCTGGAAGCTTATCTAGAAAAGTTGGGCGCTGCCGAGAGTAAAATTCTTCCACTGGCTGGCCAACCAAGACCGGTGCTGGACTGCTGAGAGGCTGGCTCGCCATGGACTGCAACACCACCCTTGCTGTCTCCTATGCGATCAAGAGCCGGAAATGCTCCGACACCTGCTGCTGGAATGCCCCTTCGCTCGCCAGGCATGGCACGAGGTCCTGGCCTGGCTGCACATTCCAGCCCCGAATCCCACCCGCGAGCCCTCGCTCATGGACTGGTGGAAGCATGCCGAAGAGAACACGCCGCCGAGCCTTCACAAAGCCCTGAAACCCGTTGCGCTGCTCATGCCTTGGATGGTTTGGAAGCATAGGAACAGCTGCATCTTCGACAACGCATCACCATCTATGAATACGCTACTCGATAGGATCAAGGACGAGGCCTGCTCTTGGGCGGCTGCTGGGGCAGCTGGCCTCCGGCTTGTGCTACCACAAACCTAGGACATGCACTAACCATGCTGTAACCTGCGCGTCCTCGGACGTCTGTAACTGAACTTCTATCTTTTCAATGCAAAGAAACGCAAAGCTTCTGCGTTTTCTCAAAGAAAAAAGTTTCAGTTTATTCTGTAGAAATGCAATAGCTAACTGAAGTCCCTTTTCCAACTCCCAAGTTCATTACCATCATAACATATCAACAAAAAAAAATTGGAGCACTTAAATTGGCAATAACAAATTGATACTTGAAACATATCATGCAGATCAGCAGATTGATACAGCTCCTCATACAAACATAATAATCCCCTTTGTCTGTAACTACTGGTTCAATAATAATATTTTTGGTTGCTCATACACTCCAAACAAAAATTATACAAGTACATTTGTTGTAAGAATACCTTAATATTAAAGTTCATGAATTTTTAAAAGCATATTTTGGTAAATAATACAAGCCATAGTCAGATCCTCAAGATTATGTACAGTCAAAATGCATAAACTATTTTGAACTGGAAGGAGTACCATTTATCCTACAAAATTGTTCAGACGTAATAAAAGTTAACAGATGATACTTACCAACATTTATGTATATATCATCATTGACCTTAGCATAAAATTCAGCATCAAATGTCTCTGCAGCATTAGCAAAGTAACGTTTTGTCTTCTTAGGGAGCTCTTCATCAGACTCTATGTGATCATCCTGCAATGCCCAATAATAGTCAAGAACTACAAAGTGAGAAACAAAACATCCAGTGTAAAAAAATTTAAAACACGGCTCTAGCAAGTTATCTTGAAATGAAAAAGGTGGGTCAGGGTGGGGGTTCTTTTTCATAACAATTTGGACGCCATACAAAAAGTAACATACAGTAGCAAAGCTAGGTGGCTTGTAATTCGACTGGTATCTCAGGCAGCACATAGTCCATAGTAACAAGGCAAACAACTATCAATATGTTTCCTTTTCTTTTTGCCTTTTGAAATCTGAATTCAACACTACGAAAGAGGACCAAGATCAAAAGTTGATCAAATGAAATCCTAAACAGTGTCGGTATCATATGTTCGATTCATAAATCAGGCATACCAAGATCACAAAATCATTTGTACTTCTATTCTCGTCATCGATTTCCCTGTCAAAACGATCTCCTCGATTTGCACTGCATGGAGGAGCAACTATCAGATATCTAGACTTCATATTATCATTGCAGTAGGATTGTAAGTATACAGTACCTTCTTCCAACTATGAAACGTACTACAATGCCTTTCTCATCTTCTAGTTTCTTCAGCAGTGAACCTGCACACATAAGTAAATTTAAACCACAAAGACAACAGAGAGCATTTCTTACCAACAGTAAGTTTCAAAACTAAGGAAATAGATGGAACACATTTTACTGTCTTTATTAACTAAAGATCAGCATTGCCAGAGTCTCATTTTAAAAATAAGTAGAACTGCAGCATTTGCTTCTAGATTTTGTCCAATACCTACCAATGCCAAATGCATAAGTTTTGTTCATAAATGATTAGTAATTTTACACAAGACTGGCTCTGTCCAGGTCATCGAAGTATATGTGGATTGCCCAACCTTCATCAGTTCGGATTTTTGGTTCTACTGGTTGGTGCATGAAACTTGACATGGTCTCAGAGCTAAGGGATCTTGGGTTTAAGTCTCGGCTTTCACAATTAAAATAAAATAAAAAACTTTGGCCTCTTTCTGTCCGTGTTTAGGCCTTATCGAGCCACAAGTGAAGAGGGGGGGGGGGGGGGGGGGGGTGAAGTATATGGGGATTGCCCAACCTTCTCCATCAGTTCAGATTTTTGGTTCTACTAGTTGGTTCTTGAAACTTAATAATTTATTAATTTATATTCTAGATACAACTTAAGAATTCCATATGTTGTACTTCAAATTTTACAGCAAGCGGTGTTTATAGGATCATCAAAATAGGTAATGTTTGAGCATGCATCATGCTATTATGTATGGCATTACATTGCATCAAGTTTATTTAAGTAGCAGTCATATCAACAAGCAAACAGATTGCCAACATTCTGATGATTTGACATGATACAAAAATATCTGATAACTAACCCAGGAACTGGTAAGCCCTAATTTGTCTAATACGCACTACCCATTGTTCAAAACGAGAGGATACCCCGCGTGTTGCTGCAGGAATTGGTTGATGAAAATTTGGGTTGATAACATGAGAACCAAAATTAAAAAATACATATGACTTATTATATTTGATTATGTATAGTTGTAACAGTATTTATTGAATATAAGTAGAATAAACTGAATGGGAAAAAAACATGCATGGTTAAATGTTGTGGTGGGTCATTTCCCATGCATGATTGAATGTTGTGGTGGATCTTTTCCCATGCATGATTGCATGTTGAGATAAATAAGTTAGTGGGGATAACTCTCTTAGGTATATAGGATATCGGACAGAACAGACCGATAAATCCTTCCTAGGTGTGTCACTGAGTAGCCGATTAACTGATTTATCGGCCCATTCGCCTATTAATCCTTTACTCGCCAACCGACCAAGCTGTTACCAGTAAACGATTTTCTGAACATTGCCACTATCACTATAAGCACTTTATAACTTGGCAATAACCTCCAAAGTACAAAATAGATTACCACAGTGATTATATGAAAAAAAAAATGGAGGTTGCACCCCCAATTATATGAATTTATGACCATGGCTTATAAGACATGCACTATGAAGTCGTACCTGTCGGAAGCCATGATTTCCTGACAGCTTCACGGTAATTTTTTCTACCAAAGCTTGTCATTATCCCAATAACAACCAGAGGCTTCTTCCTAGAATGAGTCGCATTTGTCTCAGAGGTATATTTGCCAACAAATCCTTCATGCTTTGCTGCAGCCAACTCCATCTCGAGTGATGCCAACCGCTTGCCTTGCTGCCTAAACATTAAAGCGCTTAATGAGTTACTACTATAGCTCAAAGTTCCAACTATCACAATAGAAAATCTGCAACTATGAAGAACCAGCTCCAGTTTTGTTAGAGTACGTAATAGGCCTAATGGCCCTGGGCTGGCGGTATAGCCCGTTAGTCTTAGGGTTAATTAGAGATAAGGGTCGCTTGCTTAGGGGTCAAGTAAGCCTTGCTTGGGAGTCAAGTAAACCTCTCTATATAAAGAGAGGAGATGTATCAATCTAATCAAGCAAGAATTAAGAAGGAAATCCCCTTCCCTCTTGCCCGGCCGTGGGCAAAAAGGCCCCCGGCCGGCCATAACAAGTTTACTTGCAAAAACAGAATAATGAACAATGTAGCATGGCATTCGACTATTTGTCAGCGTGTACATTAAGAAGGCAACATCTGCATAGTAATGGGTCCTGCTAGATCACAGTTACCTGCATGAAACAACCTTCAAAGTATCGTCCACTGATATTGCCGATCGCCCCTGAATTTGACAGAACTCGTATGCTTAGGTCACACCAAAAGGCAGCTATTGTTCTAGTTAGCTGGAAGGGATAGTCGGATCTGAAGCAACATACCTGGCCGGTTCGCCTGTCGAGCTCTTTTATCAGGTAAACCCGATTCTGTGCATCCTGCCACAATCTAACATTTGCAAATGTCAACAAAGTTTCCCTCTCGAAGGTCAGCAAAAGGTCAAAAACCAAAATTTTATGGATTATATACTAGATAAAAACGAACAAAAGATATCTGCTCTTTTATCAGGTAAATGTGATTCTGTGCATCCTGAGACAATCTAACATTCGCAATGTCAACAAAGTTCCCCTCTCGAAGATCAGCAAAAGGTCAAAACCACTTATCGGTTGCTTCATAGAAACGAACAAAAGATATCTCCCTCCCTCTATCTAGAGGATAAATGATATATAAAACAAAACAGAAATAATCCCAGTTTAAGCAGTGGCACTAGAAGACCCACTTAAGCTTCCCAGACACACAAACTACACATTTCTTCCGCCAGAGCAATTCAAGGATTCAGAATTCACCATAACGGTAAACCCGCAGAGAAAAAAACCTTGCAGAGGGATCAGGCGTGAGCATTTCAAGGAGCCGCTCAATGCGTCGAGCGAGCAGGCGGACTCACCGGCCAGCGACGTAGAAGGATGCCATGGTGGCGAACATGGCGAGCATCATCGCCGACATCGGCGACCGCATCGCCCCAGTGGCCGATGGCGCTTGCCGCCGCAGGCCATCCCGGATCTGCATCAGGACCTCGGTCCCCTCCTTTCCCCCGGATCCCGCGCGGCACGCGTGGGACTGGACACTCCGCTCCGCTCCACCGTGATCTCAGCACTGCCGGCTCGCCATGCCCTCTGCCGTGGAGATCCCAGCGGTGCCCTTCCCAACCCTCCTTCTCAGTGACCAGCGCCAAAAAGGTTTCTTCGAGTTCTGGAAGCTTCTGGAAGCTGCGGGGGGAGGTGGGCAGGTGGCGGAGTCCGACTGGCTGAGTGCCGCCGGTTGGTGCGTTGCGGACCGTTTTGGTGGTTCTTTTTCGTTGTTGCAGCGATTTGGATTTCAGAGAAATCCCCTGCTATTCAAAGGCCGAGGATCAGAATAGGGATGTTTCTATTTGACTGATGATGGCAAAAGAAAGAAAGAAATCATTTTCTCCGGGCCAGCGTGTTACTCCTATGCAAGTAATAAAGAAGGGCTACTTAATTGTTCCAATTAATGCGAAATGAAAAATAGTGTTTTGGGAACAATATGCATCAAGCTGAATCCACATATGTTGGATATTTTGTTCAAATATATACTCTTCGCTTTTAAAAACATACACTTTTTGAACAATGTACATCAGGACAAAGTATGGTGTAATTGCAACTTCTCGTCACGACGAACGGGATGTTGTACATGGCCACTTCTCAGAGGTCCTGAGACGATGATTGCCCTCGCTCTGGACCTGCCCTTCACTGAAGATGAAGTTTGCCGACCGATCAAGCCCTTCACAAGGAAGTTTTACAGATGCTGCTGGGGCACGATCAAGGTGACATTATGCGCGCCATGGACAAGTTCTTCCACATGAATGATGTTGGTTTTGTGGAGCTCAACATGGCAAGGCTGATTCTGCTTCCAAAGAAAGAAAACTCGGATGAATTAGGGCACTTCAAACCAATAAGCCTCGTGCACTCTGTTACAAAACTCATCTCTAAAATTCTATCGATGCGCCTTTCTGACAAGATGAACAAGTTGATCTCCTGCGTTCAGAGTGCTTTCTTTCTATCCAAGAGCATCCATGACAATTATCTTCATGTCTGAAATATCGTCTGAGTCATGCATTGCAAGAGGAAGCCACTACTGCCATTCAAAATGATATTGCTCGTGCTTTTGACGCGGTGTCTTGGGAGTACTATAACGACCCGAACCTCATAAGATTCGATGTCTCTGTGCTTACCGTGCTAGTCCCTGAATCAATTCGCTAGCACACACAGTACATATATGAATATCAAATAACAAGTGCATCATTTACTATAACGTATGATCCAAAATTTATAAAGTATTACAAACTGAGTAGCACATGGCTAGCTTTATTCAATAACAACAGTAGAAATGTAGCATAATAAACGATGAGTCTCATCAATGACCCACTGGCGAAAATGCTTAGTGAAGGCTTGCGACCCTGCTGTATCTCACTGATCATCTGAAAATCCTGCAACATGATAAGTTACAGCCACAAGGGTCAATACGTTAAATGTATTGGCAAATCATACATAAATGATATAGCACCTACATCAACACTCAAATTGGTTTTGCATAAAGCTAACTTCACCTACCTCCGCCAACAAAGTCAAGGTTTTACAGAAACACAATTGTCACACGGCTAACTAGACCACATCCAAAAATACCCGAGATGAAAAGGATCTTCAAGAAGTCTCAAGCGCGCACAGTCGTGGCGCATTCTCTAGGGACAATAAAACGCTCAGACATCAACGCATTCACCTGATTTAATCCCTGAAACCTCAAGTGCACTTTGCCATGGCGCATTCTCTAGGGACAATAGAGCGCTCAGCCATTGACGCATTCACCACTTCCATGCATCACTCGACACATACCCACGTCTACCATCGCAAGCTACTCACACCATCACATAACACAGTCAATACCAAAACATGACAACACGTAACATAATGATCAACTAAACATATAACATATCTCAACAACTACACATCCATAGCAGAAATATAAGATGAGCAAAATAAAAAATGCAAACTTGCCTTGAATGGTGTTGAAGTACTCTAACGCTTAGTCCTGATCCGCTTCACACTCAAGACAATCTATATGTTTAACGAAGGCACCGATAAATAAAACATAATCACATAACACCACAATAAAGCCAACAACAAATAACTCAAATAAAACTTAAATAACAGGACATATCAGTAGGTATATACTATCTACATGCTACTAGGATCACAATGCAAAAAGAATCAACTAATTTGGATAAATGGTTTGAAAGATATGACCTCCGGAAGATTAAATACAAATTTGAATAAATTCAAATTTTAAACAGTGCAAAAGTGTGGAATTTTAGTTCTACTAGATTCTCCATCAATATGAGTTCATAGGAAAAAGAATCGATGAATTTCGATTTACGGATCTCAAGTTATACCTAAACGAAAATATGATATGAAGTCTGCCAAAAAAAATTGTGCCATGACTACGTTCCTGGAAACACTGCCGTGGCTGCTGTGGATGTGCCACGTTTCAAGGCGTGAGTGGCGGGTGTTTGCTGTTATGGCTAACGGACGGACGGCCGGCATATAACAGAAAAACGTTTCAACAAAAAAAATAGAGATTTAATCTGGCCGGTCCAGGTTGAATCGGACGGGCGGGAGATGTGCTCACCGAAAAGAGCAGAACACGTCGGCCGGAGTTGGGGGAAGACCGGTACGGTCGCTGCGGGTGTGGACGGTGCGGCGGCTCCGGCGGTACTAGGCGACGGAGAAGTATAGAGGCGTGTGAGCCGCGAAGCTCCGAGGACGATGGTGCTGTCGGTGTAGAGCGGGGGATGCTCCTATCGCAGCTACGCTCGGCGGTGCTAGAACTCGGGCGGTGGCTGTGATCTTCGGATCGAGGTCCTTGCGCTCGGTCCGGTACTCCTCCCCTGTGCGAGATAGAGGGTCAAGGCGATAGAGGAGATCAAGGCGAAGACAACAGAGTGGAAGGGAGGTTCAGGGACCCTCTGTAGGCGACGGAAACGATGACGGCGGAGGTCAGCAGCGGTGGAACTCCGGCGAGATCCGGGCGAGGCGAAACGGGCACGGGATCTTTTGATTTTTCCAAAAATCGGACGAGGAGCACACGGGCATATATATATATGGGTCAACTTGGAGACGGCACTATAGATTTGAGTGAATCATCCACGGATTGGATCGGGATTAGGTGTCCGTGAGGAACACGCTGGAGGTAGGGGATGAGACCGTGGGCCAGAGTGGTCAGCGGCAGAGTGAAAATAAAAAGGCTAGTGTGAAGGCTGCTCGCTGAGTGAAAATGGGCCTCCGGCCTGCTACTGCTGTTGCGTGCGTAACGCACGCGGGCGAAGAAAATAAATAAATAACTAGGCGCTGGTTTTGCTACTGCGCAGCCCAACAGCACAGTAACTTCTGGCAAAAAAACAAAATGTTATACTATACAGGGAAGGTATTGGCTAAAAGAAAATACCAGAGTACTTCTTAAAAAATATCACAATACACAGACCAATATTAGAACTACTATATAAAATAGTGAACATTTTTACAACACAAATGAAATTTTGGAAAATTATTTTATGCAAAACAAGCACATAAAGAGCATTATAATAACAACAATAAAATAATTTTGAGTTCCACAAAGTCAAAATAATTTATGTAGACTCCAGAATATATTCTTAGCATTTTTCAAATATAATTAATAGGGGAGAAGTCATATTATCTCCACTCCAAATTTTTTTGCCTTGAGTTGAAAAACTCTTTAAATATTCAGAAAATTCAAATATGCATAGAAATCATGTTGAAAAATAATGATCCTGTTAACATTCCAAATTTAGAAAATTTGGGATGTTACAAGTACTTGCTCGAGCTGCTTCAGGCCATAGGTTTCAGTCAGCGTTGGAGAAACTGGGTTGTTACCATGTTATGCACCGTATCTTCCGCCATCAGCCTTAATGGTGTTGATGGCTCCCAAATTGCGCACCGGAGGGGCCTTAGGCAGAGCGGGCCCACTATCGTAGTTTCTTTTTATCCTGGTGATCGACCCCCAGCAGCACATCCTCCGCCTCACCGTTGAGCGTGGCAAGCTCTCTGCTCTGCCCAGGAGGGGGCCCAATCCGTGGGTCAGCCTCTATGCTGATGACGCAATTGTCTTCTCCAACCGAGTGAAGACAGAGACTGACACATTGCTGCAGGTTCTGACGGATTTTGGTCATGTCTCTGGTCTATGCACAAACCCCTCAAAATCATTTGTAGCACCCATCCGCTGCCAGGAGCTGAGCCTTGATGACATCCTGCAGGGTTTTGGGGGTCAGCGTGTACGGTTCTGAAAGCACATTCACTCCCTTGGTGATTTTGGTAACTGATGTCAACATATATTTTGTTGGACTAATATCTTCATCTAGTATATTTCAGGAAGATTTCAACATTGGCTTATGAATGGATTCAGAAGTGGACCCCTCCAGCTACAAAGGACAGGCATTGGCAAAAGCTTCAAGACTCTACATTTTTGGTTAAGTGGTCAATGAACACATTGAGTCCATAGTGATGCGGAGCATCCTACGGTCATCCCCATGGACCTACCTTCGTCTCCTACGACACCAAATGGACCTATGACAAGAGCTTGAGCAAGGGCTATCGAAAACTAAGATGAACTCGCTCCTCTCCAAACTACCACTTTCTACATGTGAGACATGGCTACTACCTCAAGCGGAAACCCTATGTGTGATCAGGTACTTAGAGGGAAGCCACGGAACCACTACATCTAACGGATGAGCTAGCGAGGACGCCAAGTCCAAGGATCGCGAGAAGGAGCTGCCAGGAGTCTACAGCCACCGGACGACCGGCCTAGACCGGACGTCCAACGCCTGGAGCGTCAGCCAGACAGCCCAAGACCCAGCCAGCGAGGACTCCAGCGGCCGGACGACCGACACGGACTGGACGTCTGACACCTCCCAGCGCCCGGACGACCGGTGTCACACAACAGAATGGAAGTTATCGAAAGTCTGAAGTCTCCGGACGACCGACGACCGGACAGCCGACCGCCTCCGGAAATCCGACGCCGCCTGAACCGAGCCAAAATGTCGGGCGTCCGGACCCTCACGAGCCACCGGGCGTCCGGTAGCTGCCGGACGACCGACGCATGTCTGTGCACAGCGTGTTGGGTCGAGGCCCATGTACCCTTTCGTGACCCTAGACTATATACTCCTCCACCTCCCTCTTTCTAGGGTTAGCATTGGTTTAGCTCATATGAGAGATAGAGCTTTGCTCATCCACTTGATACCTACTCCATTGGAGGCCAAGTCCTCCATCTAGGAGAAGATCCCCGAAGTGGATTCAAGCCCTCCACCTAGGAGAAGATCCCCTAGTGGATTCAAGACCTCCTCTTGGAGAAGAACTATCTACTTGTATCCTTCCTTTGTTGTCTTTCGATCTGTATGGCCTCTTTGTGTTCATGGATCTAGCACGTGTGCGATCGATTCTCGTTGATTCAAGTGTTCCCTCTCATTTCCGCTCGTGTTCTTCATCGGATTCCCTCCAAATCGTGAAAGATCGGCCTTAGTGTCTCCACCCTATATCATCTTGGTATCATGAGCCTTGGTTGATCACGAATTTGGATCCCCCGCCCTTTGATTTCTAGGCTAATTTTGTTGATTTTGTCCCAATTTCGAAAATTCCCCACCAAAAATAGCCCCAATTTTTTGTTGTGATTTGTTGGTATGATGAAGTTTTGTTGGATTTGATCCATGGATTTGCTTTGCCACGTGTGGATCTAGCTTCCCCCCATCATTTCCCCAATTTCCATCCACAAATTTGTCCAATTTTGACCAAATTTTGCTTCTCCACCACGAAGCCTAGAAGTTCATCCCGTGCTCGAAATCGCCCAGACACCCGACGTCCGACAGACACCGGTCGTCCGACCACCACCGGACGTCCGATGTTTCCTCACGAAACTGAACTTTTCCCCGAAAATTTTCAGCCGCACACTACACCTTCCGCACCACCACTCCCTTAACCCCTCATTACATTGCAGCATACCACTACCGCTTTCCGCAACCACCATCGATTACCCGCTACGCACTCCGACGAGTTTGACACGTTTGTTCTTTGAGGATTTGAGTTGCGGTTTCCGTTTCCTAACGTGTTTCGGCTACTTAGGGACGGCTCGACACCGACATCACCGCCGCTCATCTTCGTCATCGACATCGACCACCTCATCATCTTGACACCATCCTCCGTAATCAAGGGACGGTAAACTCGATGACACCTTGGTGTATTCCCTTGCCTTTGCATTGTTAAACCCCCGAGACCATTTTCGCGTCACTTACGTATCGAGACTGGCCTTTGAGTATTGCCGACAACATTACTTGTGCACATTAGTGATCATCGTCTCATTGCACATATCACATCATCTTGGTATACGTATCTTGGTATCATCTCTTGTGTCACAAGGTTGTCACCGCATATACACAATTGCTATCTTGATTAGTGAAGTTTTGCATAAGTGTACAAAGAAAGATCTCAAAAGAGAAAGAGCCAACAAGCTTTTAAGCAAACGAGAAAGATAAGCGAGCTTTTAAGCAAGAACTATAGCATCATACTACATTAAGATTGCCATTACTCGATCATCTTGGATCATATCTCCGGAACACCATACATATAACATACTTGGGATAGAAGTCGTTGCATTGTTGCTATATAGGTTGTGCACAAGTCTCGTATCCGCCTATTGTGCAATCGTGCTAGCGTCTTTCGAGTATTGTGCAATAAGAGCATCTTCGTGGGTTCCACATTTTGAGCTCATTTTTGGTTGCACGACCCCGTTTATCTTTCCGTGTGCCACATTTTGCTATTGGTCTACTTGTTGCATTTGCACATTTGTAAATCTTTTCCAACATTATTGAGTCTTGCTAACAATTGCATAAATTTTGTCCAACATCCTCACCAAGCTCCACCAAAGGCTTTATTTGTGTAGGTGTGAGAAATCGACGGGATCTGGTACCAATTGTGATATTTCCTTGTTACACTATTGAGTGACCATTGATCCATTTTCAACATCAGATAAGGTACATTTGGTCTAGTTCTTTTCATTCTTCCACTTACATTTGCTTGAGATGATGGATAGGCCAACTACTTCTTCGAATCCACTCTTCATCGAGCAAGATGAGGACCTGAACAACTATGTCACCAAGAACCACCTCTTCGGCGCAAAAAGAGCTTTGCACCAAGAACAAGAAGCTTTAAGCGACCACATCAACTTACTCGCCACCGACGTGCGACAATCCGAACAACGTACAAGAGACTACTTCGACAGCAAGCTCGACGCACAAAAAGAGGAGAGCAATGCAAGGATGGACGAGATCCGCGCCTTGTTGATCAACCATTCTTCTACCTCTTCGTCATACTCAAGATGGAGCCACTCAAGTTGACATTCTTCGCAATCTTCTTCGGATGCAAGTCCTCCTCGAGCTCGTTCGCATCGTCGCCAAGGCCATGCAGATCATCAAGCTCCACAAAACCCATTCCATGGCAATGGTCTACAAGGTCGTCTCCGTGAACGTGCACGCCAATGGCAACAAGCTAATGAGCCTCCAGTCCAAGTGCAAGATCCAATACGCCAAGATCAACAAGAACAACAAGATGGTGATGCCCTTCGACAAGAACAACAATGTCGTGAGGAACAAAACCTTGAAGCCCAACGTGCTCTACGCGAAGCTACACTAGTCGTCGACAAGTGCAACCGCCAAGCAAGACTACAAGAAGAGGCCCTACGTCGAGAGCGCCAAGAAGAAGCCGCACGCCTTGAGGAGCGCGAAGAAATGAGAAACCTCAACGACAAAACAATCAAGCGGAGCATGAGGAGCAAGCGGCTCAAGACCCTCGTCCACGCCAAGAGCGTCATCACCATCGACCCCAACACAGTGAAGAGCAACGCTACGGCAAGCTCAAGTTCACCATGCCTAAGTTCTCCGGAAGCAACGACCCCGAAGACAACCTATCATGGGCATTGAATGTTGACAAGATCTTTCGCTTGCACAACTATGAGGAAGAGAAGAAGATCGCCATGGCATCTCTTGAGTTCCAAGACTATGTCCTCATTTGGTGGGAGCAAGTCATTGAGCGCCGAGCGGCAAGAGGTGACCCACCCATCACAACATGGAATCAAATGAAGGATTTCATGCGAGTGTGCTTTGTACCCACGTACTATAGTTGTGACCTCTTCAAGCGACTACAACTACTCAAGCAAGGCACAAAGACTGTTGAAGAGTACTACAAGGAAATGGAGATTGCCATGATTCGAGCTAATGTCACGGAAGATGATGAGCAAACTATGGTCCGTTTCTTGAACGGACTCAACCATCCTATCAAGAAGATCGCCGACTTCCAACCTTACTCCAACCTCATCGAGCTCGTGCACCAAGATACCAAGGTGGAGCGTCAAGTGCAAGAAGACTACAAGTACGCCAAGTACTCTTCCAAGCCATATGGCTCATACAATCAAGCCTCAACGACTACGCCTCCTTCTACCTCAACCAAACCTTCTACAAGCACCGGCGACAAGTCAAGTTACAGGAAAACTTCGACATCTTCAAGTCGTCCTCCTACTACAAGCAACTTCAAGCCGAGAGCTTCATCATCTACAACTCCACCGAATGAGATTGACAAGACAAGTTCCATCAAATGCTTTACTTGCCAAGGCCGAGGCTACAAGACATACCAATGTCCCACCGGCGCACCATGATCGCCAACGACGATGGTACCTACGACTCCATGAGTGAAGAAGAAATGGAAGCCCTTGAGCATGTGGACATGCACCGGCAAGTGAATGATGATGAAGATGACCAAGTCTATTGTGACAATGATTCAAGCCCCGCTCTCGTTGTCTTCAAGGTCTTGACCCTTCAACACCAACAAGAGGAAGACCACGTTGCCACATCTTCCACACCAAGGCGGGCATCAATGGAAGGTCCGTGAAGGTCATCATCGACAGAGGAAGTTGCCACAATTTGGCAAGTGAAGAGCTATGTTCCAAGCTACAATTGGTCAAGATGAAGCATCCTTGTCCCTACAAGGTCCTATGGCTTAGTGACTCCGGCACCATTCAAGTAGAGCACACCGTTCAAGTCTCCTTCAGGATTGGAGCATAGGAAGACACCTTGGAGTGTGATGTGGTTCCTATGTCCGTTTGCCACCTCCTACTTGGACGACCTTGGCAATTCGACCGCGGCGTCATCCACAATGGGCGAACCAATCACTACAACTTCAAGATGAAGGGAAAAGAGTACGTGCTATGACATATGTCACCAAGCCAAGTGATCGCCGACAAGCAAGCAACCACCCATTGTGGAGAGAATAGTGAGTGAACCAGCAAAAAGAGAGTGAGCGCCACAAGCCAAAATTGAGTGCCTCCACGATGAGCGACAAGAAAAACTTAGTGTTATTCTCTACCAAAAGTGAGATGAGAGAAGTGTGTGAGAACCCATCAAGTGTTATGCACTATGTCCTATTGTGCAAGGACGAAGCACCTAAAACTAACACCTCGCACCATCTACCTTTAGTGTTGTCTTCTCTACTGCACGAATTCAAGGACGTATTTCCCGATGAGCTACCTCCGGGTCTACCTCTACTACGCGGCATCAAACACCGAATCGACCTCATCCCCGGCGCAACGTTACCAAACAAGGCACCCTACCGCGTCAACCCCGAAGAAACCAAGGAAATACAAGGGCAAGTACAACAACTCATTGACAATGGACATGTACGTGAAAGTTTAAGTCCTTGTGCCGTACCGGTAATTCTTGTGCCTAAGAAAGATGGTAGTTTTCGCATGTGTTCCGATTGTCGTCCTATTAATGCTACCACTCTTCGTTATCGTTACCCCATCCCACGCCTTGATGATATGCTAGATGAGCTTAGCGGAGCCACCATTTTCTCTAAGATTGATCTTAAGAGTGGTTATTACCAAATTCGCATCCAAGAGGGTGATGAATGGAAAACCTCTTTCAAAACCAAGTTTGGCTTGTATGAATGGTTGGTCATGCCTATGGGCTTATCCGAAGCACCCGTCACCTTTATGCGTGTGATGCATTATGTTCTTAGACCTTACATTGGTGTTTTTGTTGTGGTCTACTTTGATGATATTCTTGTGTTTAGCATGTCTCTAGAAGATCATGTCACCCATCTTAGAACCGTTTTGCAAACTCTAAGAAAAGAGCGCCTTTATGCTAATATGGACAAATGCCTTTTTGGTGTTGACAAGCTTGTTTTCTTGGGTTTTGTTGTGTCATCTAAGGGTGTTCATGTTGATGAAGCTAAAATAGATGTTATTAAAACTTGGCCACAACCAACCAACTTGCAACAAGTGCAAAATTTCCTTGGCCTAGCCAGCTTCTATCATAGATTCGTTAAGGACTTTAGCACTATTGCATCCCCTTTGCATGCCTTGAGTAAAAAGAGTGCACCATTTGTTTGGGGACCATCCCAAGATACCGCAATTCATGAGCTTAAGAAATTGCTTACACATGCTCCTTCGCTTGCCTTGCCCAATTTTGATAGAACTTTTGAAGTTCATTGTGATACTAGTGGCAATGGTATAGGAGGTGTGTTCATGCAAGATAAGCGCCCAATTGTGCATTTCAGTGAAAAACTTTCCGGCGTGCAACTCAACTATCCCATCTATGACAAAGAGTTGTATGCTTTGGTTCGAGTGTTGCATGTGTGGGAGCATTATCTCCGTCCTCATGAATTTGTCATCCATACCAACCATGAGACACTCAAGTATCTTAAAGGTCAAACTAAACTGAATAAGCGACATGCCAAATGGAGTGAGTTTATTGAAGCTTTTCCTTATGTCAACAAATACATTAAGGGTAAAGAGAATGTTGTGGTGGATGCTCTTTCCCACAAATGCATGCTTGTTACTCAACTTGAATTGAATGTCATTGGCTTTGAGCACATAAAATACTTGTATGCGTATGATCCTACTTTTGCTATTCCTTATGCCAAATGTTTGACGCATACATCTTGGGAACGATATTACATCAAAGATGATTATCTTATGAGAGCTAACAAACTATGTATCCCCTAGGCTTCTCTCCGTTTGTTACTTTTGCAAGAATCTCATGGAGGACTCATGGGACACTTTGGACACGACAAGACATTCGCTACGCTCTCCAAGAACTACTTTTGGCCCAAGATGTTCTGCGACGTCTATTGCTACACCAACCGATGCTCTACATGTCGCAAAGCAAAGTCTAAAGCTCAATCCCATGGTCTCTATATGCCATTGATACGTCTCCAACGTACTATAATTTGTGAAGTATTCATGCCATGTTTACAATAATTTTATATGGTTTTGGTATGATTTGATTAGAACTAACCCGAACTGACGATGTTTTCAGCAGAACTATCGTGGTGTTGTTTTTTGTGCAGAAATAAAACTTCTCGGAATGGGCTGAAAATTTACGGTGATTTTTTATGGACCAAAAGGGAGCCCCGAGGCATTGGAGTTGGCCAGAAGAGTCCTGAGGCGACGACAAGGTAGGGGGCGCGCCCTACCCCCCGGGAGGGTGCACCTGTCTTGCCGATGCCTCGTGGACCCCCTTGACGTGAGACCAACGACAAAAATTCCTATAAATACCAAAACCCCCAGAAAGAAACCTAGATCGGAAGTTCCTCCACCGCAAGCCTCTGTAGCCACGAAAAATCAATCTAGGCCCTCTCTGGCAGCCTGCCGGAGGGGACCATCATCACCGGAGGCCATGGAGGAGGATTCCGGAGGGGGCCATCATCACCATGGTGGCCAAGGACCAGAGGGAGAAACTCTCCCCATCTAGGGGGAGGCCATGGAGGAGGAAGCACAAGGGGGAGACTCTTGGTGATGCCGGAGTGCCGCCGGGGGAACCATCGCCGCGGTGATCGTCCTCATGAACATCACCTTCTTCATCACCGTCCTCATCTCTTTTACGCACTCCACTCTCCCGCACCCCGCTATAGTCCCCTACTTGAACATGGTGCTTTATGCCACATATTATGATCCAATGATGTGTTGCCATCATATGATGTTTTGAGTAGATTTCCTTTGTCTTCTGGGTTGATTGATGATCTAGATTGGTTTAAGTTGTATGTTTTATTTTGGTGCTGTCCTATGGTGCCTTCCGTGCCGTGCACACGTGAAGGATTCCCGTTGTAGGGTGTTGCAATACGTTCATGATTCGCTTATAGTGGGTTGCTTGAGTGACAGAAGCATAAACCCAGTAAGGGGGTTGTTGCGTATGGGATAAAGGTGACTTGATACTTTAATGCTATGATTGGGTTTTACCTTAATGATCTTTAGTAGTTGCGGATGCTTGCTAGAGTTCCAATCATAAGTGCATATGATCCAAGTAGAGAAAGTATGTTAGCTTATGCCTTTCCCTCATATAAAATTACAATAACGACTACCGATCTTGTTAACAATTGCCTAGGATAATTCCACACACCGTTCCATCATTGTTCCATACTCGCTATTTATAATATATAGTAATATATTATAACTTTATGTTAACAGCACCTATTTTTATATTTTAGTTCTCCGTATCATGCAAAGCTTTCCTCTTCATACCCACAACGCAGTTTTATTTCTCGTTTCTAGATGGAAGCAAACGTTCGGTGTACGTAGAGTCGTATCCATGGCAGATAGGACTTGGGAGAATATTGATCTTACCTTTAGCTCCTTGTGGGTTCGACACTCCATACTTATCACTTCCACCTTTGGAAATTGCTACGATGATTCCTTGCACTTGGGGATTATCAGGCTCTTTTCTAGCGCCGTTGCCGGGGAGCAATAGCGTGGGGTTGATATTCTCGTGTGCTTGTTTGCTTTATTCACTAAGTAGATTTTTTTCCTTTTTGTTTACTTTAGTTGTGGGTGAAACAAAAAAAATTAAAAGAATGCAAAATACAAAAAAAATTGCTTGCCTCCTATGCCTAAAAACTTTTTCAAAAAGAGAAGTGATTGGAAGGTTATGCATTGGAGAAGTGAGGGTCGACCTTGAACACTTGTGTTCATGCTCATGGAAACAATGTACAATTTTTCATGGAAGTTTTTCAAAAATAAGTAACCCCTTGTATATATTCATTGTATTATAAAAATAATGTGTCACGGCTTGGCTTTAGAATGTTTAAATGCTTGTTTGGTGTGTGCAGCATAAAAAATAGAAACTTTTGCTGGAGTAATTGAATTTACATTTTTACCAGAGCATGATAAAATCTTGAATTTTTTACACAGTATGGCTCTGCAAATTTTTTATTTTGTCCTAATTTTTTAGAATGGAGTTACATAAGTATACGAAGTTTCCAGATTGCTACAGATTGTCCTGTTTTTGACAAATTCTGTTTTCTATGTGTTGTTCGCTTATTTTATGAATCTATGGGTTGTATCGGGGGGTATGAACCATGGTGAAGTTGGAATATAGTAGATATAATGCTAATATGAAATTGGAATGAGTTTACAACAATACCTAAAAGTAGTGATTTGCTTTATTATACTAACGGATCTCACAAGGTTTTTTGTTAAGTTTTGTGTGGATGAAGTGTTCGAAGATCGAGGAGTTATCGATATGAGAAGAATAAGGAGAGGCAAGAGTTCAAGCTTGGGGATGCCCAAGGCACCCAAGTAAATATTTCAAGGATACTCAAGCATCTAAGCTTGGGGATGCCCCGGTTGGCATCCCATCTTTATTCCTCAACAATTATCTGTATACCTCGGTTTTTGTTTTGTTTACATGATATGTGTCTTTTGAGCTTATTTTTTCCTTTCTTTTCCTTTATGCACCATGCTATTATGAGATAGTCCTTCATTGATTTATAGAATGCTTCATGTGCTTCACTTAAATCTTTTGAGTATGGCTTTATAGAATTTTCTCTCTGCTTCACTTAAATCTTTTGAGTATGGCTTTATAGAATGCTTCGTGTGCTTCACTTATATATTTTGAGCTTGGATATTGGTCAATCTATATTAATCGTAAAATGCTCTATGAACTTCACTTATATCTTTTAGAGTATGAACAAAAATTACCATCGAGATTGGGCTTGGAAGAGTATCATTAAAATATCATGCCTAGCTAAAAAGGCATTAAAGAAAAGCGCTTGTTGGGAGACGACCCAATATTTATCCTTATTGTTTCTGTATGTTCACATGATTAAGCTACTGTAGTAATCATGTTTTATAGCTTTTGTTTCAATAAAGTGCCAAGTAAGACCTTTGGGATTGTCTATGGTGGTAGTTGATTTGATCTTGCTGAAAAACAGAAACTTTTGCGCTCATTGCCAGAATTTTAGAAAAATCACAGAAGCCTGTTTTTTATCTGAAGTTTTTACACTAGATTGATATACAAATTGCCTAGGTTTTCCTATTTTTTAAGAAGATTTGGAGTAACATAAGTATGGTTGTTGTTCAGATCATTACAGACTGTTCTGTTTCTGACAGATTCTGTTTTCAATGCATATTTTGCTTGTTTTCTAGTTTCTATGGCTTATATTGCTCAATATAAATTGTAGAAATGATATGGTACAGTAGAAATTGTGTGAGAACAATTATTAATCTTATCTTGACAGTACCAAAGTGAATGATTTGTCTTTATCATACTAACCCATCTCACGAAGTTCCGTTAAGTTTTGTGTGATTGAAGTTTTCAAGTTTTGAGTGAGATGTCGATGTGAGGAGAAGAAGAAGTGGTAAGACACTAAGCTTGGGGATGCCCAAGGCACCCCAAGGTAATATTCAAGGAAGACCCAAGCAACTAAGCTTGGGGATGCCCCGGAAGGCATCCTCTCTTTCGTCTTCGACACTATCGGTATACCTTACTTGGAGCTATATTTTTATTCATCACATGATATGTGTTTTGCTTGGAGCGTATTTTCATTTTACTAGTTGTTTGAATAAAATCATTGGATCTGAAATCTTGAATGAGAGAGAGTCCTCACATGGCTATTTAACTACTTGACTACTCATTGTTCTTCACTTATATCTTTTTGGAGTAGTTTGTCATTTACTCATGTGCTTCACTTATATCCTATGAGTAAATGGTTGAATGAATTGAATATCATAAATATGAAATTATATAGGTTTCATATGCTTATTCCATGGGGAGTAATGACTTCACATATAACAAGTATAGGTGGTAAAATTTATTGAAAGTTAGCAAACACCGCATTGGTCACTTGAACAATTTATGAAAGAATATTGAAGGAAGAGAGATTTCACATATAAATATACTATCTTGGACATATTCTATGATTGTGAGCCCCATTGTCGGTGTTCTGGGAACGGGGGTACCCAGACTTGCCTGCTTGTGGCCCATGGCGTGGCTCCGTCAACGGCCCGGTATGACCGAGCTTCAACAACAGCAACCCAAGACCCTCGCGAGGCGGGCGACACCAAGACCTTCCTGGGGGGCGGCCTCCCCAGGCTGGCTCCCGAGGAGCAAAGATATCTATGCAAGCTGCACCTCGCGGGGTTCATATGATGTGATCCGTGACGACCAAGGCCAGCCGGGCGCCAGCGGGCGCAGTGTACCGGTTTCCTCTTTGGTGCTAAGGAGGCAAGCGCAGGCGCGGAGTCCCGAGGAATCAAGCAAAGGTTTCCATTTCGGTGCAACAAGACCAAGACCGCCAGGACGGAGGTCATCGCGGAGCCCACCGCGGTGTCACCACCAGACGCCTTTGCAGGCGAAGACTACTTTTGTCAGGATAACTTGTACTAGTTGTCTCCCTTTGCATTTGGCCATTGTGGGATCCCTTCCCGCGTACAATTGGGATGAGGACCAAGGCCACTATAAATAGGAGTTAGCCACCACCATAGAGGGGGACAGATCATTCAGACCACCCTCACACCACCAACTCATCGAGCACAAGAACACCTCACCTCCTGAGGCTGTTCCACCACTGTACTAGTTCATCCAGCCCCTCGAGGCAATCCACCACAAAGCTGGAGTAGGGTATTACACCGCAAGGTGGCCTGAACCAGGATAAACTGCTGTGTCTCTTGTTCATTGGCTTCGTCTAGCTAGGCCGTGGATTCGGTGAGCAGGCAGACTGGGGAGGACGAGTTCTTTGCACACACCCCAGAGTTCAAACCTCTCAAGGGTCCGCGGAACCCTGAATCCAACATTTGGCGCGCCAAGGGGTGCGTCGGAGATCCATCACTCCATCCGCCATCCTCCGCTGTTCGGCTCTCATGGCGAACGCTTCACCATCGACCGGACCGACGCGTGCCCTCGGAGGGGCCGAGGGCCTCCGAGCTTTCGCCCCGCCCTGCGGCGGGTGCAGTGGCCGCCCAAGTTCAGGCCAGACTTGCCGCCCCGATACGACGGCGCGGCGGACCCGCGGGCTTTCTCCAAGCATACGAGGAGGCAGTCTGGGCGGCTGACGGTGACGACAAGGTCATGGCGAACTGGCTCCCCATGGCCCAGTTGGGTGCGCCGCCCGCCTGGCTTCTCAACTTGCCAGGGTCCTCTGTGGCATCCTGGGAGGAGCTGCACGTCCTCTTCATCGCGCGCTTCACGGCACCAGCACCCCACATCCTTGTAGCTCTCCTCGGTGGCTCACAGGCGCCGCCCTCGGACCGCCATGCCAAGCAGTTCTTTCGCCAGGTGGGCGCCGCCCGCGCGTAGCAGCGAGTCCCTCCGGGATGGGCAACACCCAAGGCCGACCTCACCTTCGACTCGAGAGACCACCCCGCGACCACCGCGGGCGCCGGCGTGCTTCCGCTGCTCTGCACCCCACCATCTACAATGTGGCGGTAACCAAGACCCTCATCGACGGCGGAGCTGGCCTCAATGTGCTCTCCGTGGAAGCTTTCGGCCTACTTCACGTGCCGCATGGCTGGCTCCGCCCCACCAAGCCATTCTCCGGGGTTGTCGACGGCTCCGCCAGCCCCTTGGGGCAGATCCGCCTCCCCGTCACCTTCGACACCCGCGACAACTACCGCACTGAGCTCATCGACTTTGACATCGCCCGCATCAGCCTCCCGTACAACGCCATCCTCGGGTACCTGGCTCTGGCCAAGTTCATGGCAGCAACTCACCCTGCCTACAACCTCATGAAGATGTCGGGGAGCAGTGGCGTCCTCACCATGGTCGGAGACACCAAGGAAGCCCTGACGGCCCTCAGGCTCGCCTTCAGGGCCGCGGCGGCAGCAAGCCCAGCCGAAGGAGGGGCCCCTGAGGTCCTGGGGGCTGCGCCAGCAAAGAAGAAGCAGTTTTTCTCTCAAGATCGGGCTGAGACGAAGCAGTTACCAGTTGATGAGGACGGGGCATCAGGAGCCACCTTCACCATAGGTGCCAACCTCGCCCCAGACCAAGAAAAGGCGTTGGTCGACTTCTTGCACGCAAACAAGGAAGTGTTTGCGTGGGAGCCCAAGGATCTGGTCGGAGTCCCAAGGAGGGTAATCGAGCATCACCTAAGGGTGTGCCCCAACGTACGCCCGGTGAAGCAGAGGGCCCGGCGGCAGTCCACGGAGAAGCAGCCGTTCATCATCCAAGAGACCCGCAAGCTGCAAGATGGTGGTATCATTCGGGAGGTGCGGTACCCAAAATGGTTGGCGAACCCGGTCATCGTCCCCAAGAAAGGCGGGAAGGAATGCATGTGCGTCGACTTCACCAACCTTAACAAGGCTTTCCCTCAAGACTCCTTTCAGCTTCTGCGCATCGACTAGATCATCGACTCCACCGCCGAGTGCGACCTGCTGTGCTTCCTGGACACATTCTCAGGGTATCACCAAATCAAGATGACGGTGCAAGATGTTGAGAAGACGGATTTCTTGACCCCATGCGGGGTGTATTGCTACACCTGCATGCCCTTTGGGCTGTGTAACGCCAGAGCAACCTTCTAGCGTCTGATGCACATCGCTCTAGGCCAACAGCTCGGGAGGACCGCCGAGGCATACGTCGACGACATAGTGGTGAAGTCTCGGGAGGTGAGGACCCTCATCGAGGACCTGGAAGAAACATTCGCCAGCCTGCGCAAGGTGGACCTGTGGCTCAACCCGGAGAAATGTGTGTTTGGCGTCCCCTCCGGCAAGCTGTTGGGCTTTCTGGTGTCGCACAGGGGAATCGAGGCAAACCCAGAAAAGGTCAAGGCAATAGAAAGGATGAGCCCGCCACAGACCTTTAAGGAAATGCAAAAGCTGGCAGGCTATGTGACCTCGCTGGGGCGCTTCATCTCCAAGTTGGGGGAGTGCGCCCTCCCATTCTTCAAGCTGATGAAGAAGAAGAAGGGGCCGTTCGAGTGGACTCCAGAGGCTGACCCGGCATTTCAAGACCTCAAGAGATACCTCACCAGCCCACCAGTGATGGTGGCGCCGCGTCCTCTCGAGCCCCTGGTGCTTTACCTGGGTGCCATGCCTCACTCTGCCAGCGCAGCGCTGGTGGCTGTCTGAGAGGAGCACCACGCCAAGGGCCTACCACGCGACACCGAGCACCCGATCAAGATGGCACAGCTTCAGGACGGCGCTCCTGACCGAGCTCCTCAGGACAGCGCTCCTAGGGACCCGACTGCCCCGACCAATGGCCAAGCTCCTGAGCCCCCCCAGCCTCAGGAGGTACAAGACCTCACCAACACTTCTGCTCTCGTTGATCACCCGGTCTACTTCGTCAGCACGGTACTGCGCGACGCGCGGGCGTGCTACCCAATGCCGCAAAAGCTGTTGCTCACACTCCTCGTCGCCTCCCGCAAGCTGCGCCACTACTTCCAAGGCCACCCCATCAAAGTCGTCTCGGCTTACCCATTGGAGAGAATGCTCAGGAGCCCCAATGCCGCGGGGAGAGCCGCAGAATGGAACATTGAATTGCAGGCGTTCCAGTTGGAGTTCAGCACCACCATGGTCATCAAGGGTGCAGCGCTCGCCGACTTTGTGGCGGAATGGACAGACGTCCCCAGTCCCAAAGCAGGCGAGGACCGACCTCTCTCATCAGGAAGCGAGGCACCGGACGGCTGGGTCATGTACTTCGACGGCGCCTTCGCGCGCCAGGGCGTGGGGGCTGGAGCCGTGCTCATCTCACCCACCCAGGAAAAGCTCTACTACGCCGTGCAGCTCTGCTTTCAGCAGGGCAAGAAGGTCTCCAACAACATCACGGAGTACGAAGGCTTGATCGCCAGTCTCAAGGCTGCGGCAGCCTTGGGGGTGAAGCGCCTCACCATCAAGGGCGACTCCCAGCTCCTCGTCAACTTCTCCAAATAAGTATATGAGCCAAAGGACGAGCACATGGAGGCATATTGATATTTCTCCATCGTATCTATAATTTTTGATTGTTCCATGCCAATATTCTACAACTTTTACATACTTTTGACAACTTTCTATACTATTTTTGGGACTAACATATTGATCCAGTGCCCAGTGCCAGTTCTTGTTTGTTGCATGTTTTTTGTTTCACAGAAAATCCATATCAAACGGAGTCCAAACGGGATAAAAACTTACGAAGATTTTGTTTGGAATATATGTGAATTTTGGGAAGTGGAATCAACACGAGACGATGCCTGAGGGGCCCACGAGGGTGAGGGGCGCGCCCTGGGCCCTCGTGGCCACTCCGTAAGGCGGTTGGTGCCCTTCTTTCGCCGCAAGAAAGCCAATATCCGGATAAAAATCGTGTCCAAATTTCAGCCCAATCGGAGTTACGGATCTCCGGGAATTTAAGAAATGGTGAAAGGGCAGAATCAGGGAGCGCAGAAACAGAAGGAAACAGAGAGAGAGATCCAATATCGGAGGGGCTCCCGCCCCTCCGCCGCCATGGAAGCCAAGGACCAGAGGGGAACCCTTCTCCCATCTAGGGGGAAGGTCAAGGAAGAAGAAGAAGGGGGGCTCTCTCCCCCTCTCTCCCGGTGGCACCGGAACGCCGCCGGGGCCACCATCGCGACAACAATCTACACCAACAACTTCACCGCCGTCATCACCAACTCTTCCCCCCTCTATGCAGTGGTGTAACCCCTCTTTTACCCGCTGTAATCTCTACTTAAACATGGTGCTCAACGCTATATATTATTTCCCAATGATGTATGGCTATCCTATGATGTTTGACTAGATCCGTTTTGTGCTATGGCTTAATTGATGATCGTGATTGGTTTGAGTTGCATGTTTTATTATTGGTGCTATCCTATGGTGCCCTCCGTGTCGCGCAAGCATGAGGGATCCCCGCTGTAGGGTTTGCAACATGTTCATGATTTGCTTATGGTGGGTGGCGTGAGTGACAGAAGCACAGACCCGAGTAAGTAGGTTGTTTGCGTATGGGAGTAAAGAGGACTTGATGCCTTATAATGCTATGGTTGGGTTTTACCTTAATGATCTTTAGTAGTTGTGGATGCTTGCTAGAGTTCCAATCATAACTGCATATGATCCAAGAAGAGAAAGTATGTTAGCTTATGCCTCTCCCTCAAATAAAATTGCAATAATGATTACCGGTCTAGTTATCGGTTGCCTAGGGACAAATAACTTTCTTGTTGACAAAAACTCTCTACTAAAACTAACTTAGTTGTGTCTTTATCTAAACAGCCCCTAGATTTTATTTATGTGCTCTTTATTATCTTGCAAACCTATCCAACAACACCTACAAAGTACTTCTAGTTTCATACTTGTTTTAGGTAAAGCAAACGTTAAGCGTGCGTAGAGTTGTATCGGTGGTCGATACAACTTGAGGGAATATTTGTTCTACCTTTAGCTTCTCGTTGGGTTCGACACTCTTACTTATCAAAAGAGGCTACAATTGATCCCCTACACTTGTGGGTTATCAAAACCTTTTTCTGGCGCCGTTGCCGGGGAGTTATAGCGTGGGGTGAATATTCTCGTGTGTGCTTGTTTGCTTTACACTAAGTAGTTTTTATTTCCTGTTCTAAGTTGTTCTCTATCTTTAGTTATGGATATGGAACACAAAACACCAAAAAAATAGTGGTACTTGCTACTCATGGAGATGGGGAACCTCCTAAAACCCTCGATGCTAGTTATGTGAAAGATATTATGCACTACTTCGATAATCCCGAGAACACCCCATTCAACTATATAATGGGAATAACGTTGGATCAACGTGAATACTTTAGGATTATCACTTGACTCATAAAGGGAAATTTTTATGGGATCAAATTCATATATTGAAGTGGTATGCTTGGGATCTATGCTCTAGATATGATTATACTTGTTGCTCTAGGATGAATGCTCCACATCTTCCCTTTTCATGCAAATTTAATGGTAATGAAACCTTAGCTTCTTATGCTAATGGTATATATGATTACTATGATGTGGAACAAATAGAAGAATTCGTTGCTTTTATGGGTGCTTATGAAATTGAATCTTTGTTTAAAGAGTTTGAAGATTTTGATGATTTAGTTTATAGACCTGAAAATTTAGCTATCCTTAAATATTGCTATGAGAATTATAAATACAATTATGATATTGATGAATTTATTGAGAAAGTCTCCGCTGTCTTAGAAGAGACTAATATTTTGCAGGAGTCTATGGAAGAAGAAATTTATGAAACCGTGAGCTCATTGGATGAAAAAGATGATAAGGAGAGTGAAGAACAAAAGGAGGAAGAACGGATTAGCTACCCATTCCTACCTTCTAATGAGAGTAACTCTTCAACTCATACATTATTTAATTTCCCTTCATGCTTACCGAAGGATGAATGCCATGATAATTGCTATGATCCCGTTGATTCTTTTGAAATATCACTTTTTGACGAACTTGATGTTTGCTATGCTTGTGGCCATGATGCCAATATGAATGATGCTTATGGAGATGAACTTGCTATAGTTCCTTATGTTAAGAATGAAATTGTTTCTATTGCACCCACGCATGATAGTCCTATTATCTTTTTGAATTCTCCAAACTACACTATATCGGAGGAGTTTGCTCTTGTTAAGGATTATATTGATGGGTTGCCTTTTACCGTTGCACATGATGATTTTGATGAATATAATATGCATGTGCTTGCTGCTCCTACTTGCAATTATTATGAGAGAGGAACTACATCTCCGCCTCTTTATGTCTCCAACACGATAGAATTGCAAGAAACTGCTTATGCTATGTATTGGCCTTTACTTGATGTTCATGAATTGTTCTTGTATGACATGATGATGCATAGGAAGAGAGTTAGACTTCGTCATTGCATGATATATGTTTCTTTGTGCTCACTACTAAATGCCAAATCATTGTTAACTAAAATTGGCTTTGATATACCTTGGGATCCGGGTGGATTCGTTACTTGAGCACTTTATGCCTAGCTTAATGGATTTAAAGAAAGCGCTGCCAGGGAGACAATCCAGAAGTTTTAGAGAGTCATTTATTTCTGTTGAGTGCTTTTATAAATTTTAAAAACAACAAAATAAAGAGGGTAACCCAAAACTTTTCAAAAAGGAAAGTAGAAGTGAGAGAGACAAGCATTGTTGAAGTGGGGGAGCTCCTTGAACTTTCTTCATGCTCACGGAAACTTTGTGAATCTTAATTACAGAAACTTTTCAACAAAAATAATTATCCCCTTGTAAAATTCCATTGTATTATAAAAATAATGTGCCAAGGTTTGCCTTTAGGATGTTTAGATTGCTTGTTGGTTTGTGCGGTGCAAAACAGAAACTTTGGTTGTAGTGCGTGATTTTACATTTTTTACTGGAACGTAAAACGGTTCTGAAACTTTTTGCACTGTCTTTCTATACAAATTTTTTATTTTTCCTAAATTGTTTTAAATTTTTTGGAGTACCAGAGGTATGGTGAATGTTCATATTACTACAGACTGTCCTGTTTAAGACAGATTCTGTTTTTGATGCATTGTTTTGCTTGTTTTGATGAAACCATCGATTTCTATCAGTGGATTAAGCCATGGAAAAGTTATATTACAGTAGCTACAATGCAAAAACAAAATTTGAATTGGTTTGCAACAGTACTTAGAGTAGTGATTTGCTTTATTATACTAACGGATCTTACCGAACTTTCTATTGAGTTTTGTGTGGATGAAGTGATCAAAGATCGAGGAGGTCTCGATGTGAGAAGAAGGAGGAGAGGCAAGAGCTCAAGCTTGGGGATGCCCAAGGCACCCCAAGTAAATATTCAAGGAGACTCAAGCGTCTAAGCTTGGGGATACCCCGGAAGGCATCCCATCTTTCTTCAACAAGAATCGGTATGTTTTCGGTTTCATTTCGTTCATGTGATATGTGCAAATCTTGGAGCGTCTTTTGCATTTAGTTTTTACTTTTCTTTGATGCACCATGCTGGTATGAGATAGTCCATGGTTGATTTATAGAATGCTCATTGCACTTCACTTATATCTTTTGAGTATGGCTTTATAGAATGCTTCATGTGCATCACATATATCATTTGAAGTTTGGATTGCCTATTTCCCTACACATAGAAAACCGCCATTTGTAGAATGATCTTTTGCTTCACTTATATTTGTTAGAGCGTGGGCATATCTTTTGTAGAAAGAATTAAACTCTCTTTCTTCACTTATATCTATTTAGAGAGATGACAGGAATTGGTCATTCACATGGTTAGTCATAAAATCCTACATAAACTTGTAGATCACTGAATATGATATGTTTGATTCCTTGCAATAGTTTTGCGATATAAAGATGGCGATATTAGAGTCATGCTAGTGGGTAATTGTGGATTGTAGAAATACTTGTGTTGAAGTCTGTGATTCCCGTAGCATGCACATATGGTGAACCGTTATGTAACGAAGTCGGAGCATGATTTATTGATTGATTGTTTTCCTTATGAGTGGCGGTCGGGGACGAGCGATGGCCTTTTCCTACCAATCTATCCCCCTAGGAGCATGAGTTTAATTCTTTGTTTTGATAGCTTCTAGACTTTTGCAATAAGTATGTGAGTTCTTTATGACTAATGTTGAGTCCATGGATTATACGCACTCTCACCCTTCCATCATTGCTAGCCTCTTCGGTACCGTGCATTGCCCTTTCTCACCTCAAGAGTTGGTGCAAACTTCGCCGGTGCATCCAAACCCCGTGATATGATACGCTCTGTCACACATAAGCCTCCTTATACCTTCCTCAAAACAACCACCATACCTACCTATCATGGCATTTCCATAGCCATTCCGAGATATATTGCCATGCAACTTCCATCATCATCATATACATGACTTGAGCATTCATTGTCATATTGCTTTGCATGATCGTAAGATAGCTAGCATGATATTTTCATGGCTTGTCCGTTTTTTGATATCTTTGCTATGCTAGATCATCGCACATCCTGGTACACTGCCAGAGGCATTCATATAGAGTCATATTGTTCTAGATATCGAGTTGTAATATTGAGTTGTAAGTAAATAAAAGTGTGATGATCATCATTATTAGAGCATTGCCCTAGTGAGGAAAGGATGATGGAGACTATGATTCCCCCATCGGGATGAGACTCCGGACTTAAAAAAATGAAAAAGGCCAAAGAAGCCCAAATAAAAAAGGCCAAAGAAGCCCACCAAAAAAACAAAACAAAAAATGAGAGAAAAAGAGAGAAGGGGCAATGTTACTATCCTTTTACCACACTTGTGCTTCAGAGTAGCACCATGTTCTTCATATAGAGAGTCTCTTGAGTTACCACTTTCATATACTAGTGGGAATTTTCATTATAGAACTTGGCTTGTATATTCCAACGATGGGCTTCCTCAAATGCCCTAGGTCTTCATGAGCAAGCAAGTTGGATGCACACCCACTTAGTTTCAATTTGAGCTTTCATACACTTATAGCTCTAGTGCATCCATTGCATGGTAATCCCTACTCCTCACATTGACATCAATTGATGCGCATCTCCACAGCCTGTTGATTAGCCACGTCGATGTGAGACTTTCTCCTTTTTGTCTTCTCCACACAACCTCCACCATCATATTCTATTCCACCTATAGTGCTATGTCCATGGCTCACGCTCATGTATTGTGTGAAAGTTGAAAAGGTTTGAGAACGTCAAAAGTATGAAACAATTGCTTGGCTTGTCATCGGGGTTGTGCATGATTTGAATATATTGTGTGGTGAAGATGGAGCATAGCCAGACTATATGATTTTGTAGGGATAACTTTCTTTGGCCATGTTATTTTGAGAAGACATGATTGCTTTATTAGTATGCTTGACGTGTTGTTGTCTTAATGTCAAATGATAGACTATTGCTTTGAATCACTCGTGTCTTAATATTCATGCCATGATTAGATTATGTGATCAAGACTATGCTAGGTAGCATTCCACATCAAAAATTATCTTTTTTATCATTTACCTACTCGAGGACGAGCAGGAATTAAGCTTGGGGATCCTGATATGTCTCCGTCGTATCTATAATTTTTGATTGTTCCATGCCAATATTCTACAACTTTTACATACTTTTGGCAAATTTTTATACTATTTTTGGGACTAACATATTGATCCAGTGCCCAGTGCCAGTTCCTGTTTGTTGCATGTTTTTTTGTTTCACAGAAAATCCATATCAAACGGAGTCCAAACGGGATAAAAACTTACGGAGATTTTTTTGGAATATATGTGAATTTTGGGAAGTGGAATCAACGCGAGAAGATGCCCAAGGGGCCCACGAGGGTGAGGGGCGCACCCCAGGGGGTAGGGCGCGCCTTGGGCCCTTGTGGCCACTCCGTAAGGTGGTTGGTGCCCTTCTTTCGCCGCAAGAAATCCAATATCCGGATAAAAATCATGTCCAAATTTCAGCCCATCGAAGTTAAGGATCTCCGGGAATTTAAGAAATGGTGAAAGGGCAGAATCAGGGAGCGCAGAAACAGAAGGAAAGAGAGAGAGAGAGAGATCCAATCTCGGAGGGGCTCCCGCCCCTCCGCCACCATGGAAGCCAAGGACCAGAGGGGAAACCCTTCTCCCATCTAGGGGGAAGGTCAAGGAAGAAGAATAAGAAGGGGGGCTCTCTCCCCCCTCTCTCCCGGTGGCGCCGGAACACCACCGGGGCCATCATCGCGACAACAATCTACACCAACAACTTCACCGACGTCATCACCAACTCTTCCCCCCTCTATGCAGCGGTGTAACCCCTCTTTTACCCGCTGTAATCTCTACTTAAACATGGTGCTCAACGCTATATATTATTTCCCAATGATGTATGGCTATCCTATGATGTTTGAGTAGATCCGTTTTGTCCTATGGGTTAATTGATGATCGTGATTGGTTTGAGTTGCATGTTTTATTATTGGTGCTGTCCTATGGTGCCCTCCATGTCGCGCAAGCGTGAGGGATCCCCTCTGTAGGGTTTGCAATATGTTCATGATTTGCTTATGGTGGGTGGCGTGAGTGACAGAAGGACAGACCCGAGTAAGTAGGTTGTTTGCGTATGGGAGTAAAGAGGACTTGACGCCTTATAATGCTATGGTTGGGTTTTACCTTAATGATCTTTAGTAGTTGCGGATGCTTGCTAGAGTTCCAATCATAAGTGCATATGATCCAAGAAGAGAAAGTATGTTAGCTTATGCCTCTCCCTCAAATAACATTGCAATAATGATTACCGGTCTAGTTATCGATTGCCTAGGGACAAATAACTTTCTTGTTGACAAAAACTCTCTACTAAAACTAACTTAGTTGTGTCTCTATCTAAATAGCCCCTAGATTTTATTTATGTGCTCTTTATTATCTTGCAAACCTATCGAACAACACCTACAAAATACTTCTAGTTTCATACTTGTTCTAGGTAAAGCGAACGTTAAGCGTGCGTAGAGTTGTATCGGTGGTCGATAGAACTTGAGGGAATATTTGTTCTACCTTTAGCTCCTCGTTGGGTTCGACACTCTTACTTATAGAAAGAGGCTACAATTGATCCCATATACTTGTGGGTTATCACATATCTTGCGGAGGTACGCAAAATTGAGAAACAATTCTTGGGCCTGGAACTGTAGCATGTGCCTCGCGGCATGAACAAGGAAGCCAACGATATCGCCAAGAGAGCGTCTAGGCGCCTGCCTCAGGAGCCCGGCATCTTCGAGGAGTGGCTCTTCATGCCTTCAGCATCCCCTACTGCTGCGGAGCCAACATTGCCTCAAGAGGAGCTCCCCCAGCACCAACCTCGGGAGCCCCCGCATGTGGCCCGACCTCAGGAGCGCGCCTGCTCCTCGCGCTCGAGCCTCGGGAGGGATGCTGGAGCGAAGAGTTCAAGGCGTACTTGCTTTAGGGGACCCTGCCGGGGAAGGAAGAAGATGCGGAACGCGTGGCTCGGCAGGCCACTGCCTACTGCATTCAGGACGGTGAGCTCTACTGAAAACAGCCAAACGATGTTTCTTTGCGATGCATCTCCAGGGAGCAGGGGTGCGAGCTGTTGACTGACATACACGGTGGGGACTGCGGGCATCACTCGTCATCATGCACCCTCGTGGGCAAGGCGTTCCGCAGCGGATTCTGTTGGCCCACGGTGCTCAACGATGCCACTGAGCTGGTGAGATCCTGCGAAGCCTACCAGTACCACGCCAAGCAAATCCACCAACCTGCTCAGGGCCTCCAGACCATCCCGCTCTCATGGCCATTCGCGGTCTAGGGGCTGGACATCTTGGGGCCATTCCCTAGAGCGCCCGGGGGCTACCGCTACCTCTACGTCGCCATCGACAAGTTCACCAAGTGGGCGGAGGTGGAGGCTGTCTGCACCATCCCAGCCGGCTCGATAGTCAAGTTTATCAAGGGCCTCGTGAGCCGGTTCGGGGTCCCAAATCGTATTATCACTGACAACGGCTCGTAGTTCACTAGAAATCTTTTCAAAACATACTATGCTAACCTTGGAACACAGATATGCTACGCCTCAGTAGCACACCTCAGGAGCAACGGCCAAGCCGAGCGCGCAAACGCGGAGGTCCTGAGAGGCCTCAAACCAAGAACTTTCAAGAAGAAGATCGAGGCCTGCGGCAGGGGTTGGCTGGACGAGCTCCAGTCCGTGCTGTGGTCCATCCGCACCACCGCGACCAAGCCAACCGGCGAAACTCCATTCTTCCTCGTCTATGGAGCCGAAGCGGTTCTCCCACACGAGGTCAGGCATCGCTCCGCGCAGGTCTTGGCGTTTGACGAGGCACGCCAAGACGCCACGCGGGGGATGGACCTCATGCTGGGGGAGGAACGCCACCGTCAAGCCTCGCTCCGGGCGGCAAGGTACGAGCAGGCGCTGCGGCGGTACCACTGCCGCAGCATCCGCTCCAGGATGCTCGAGGTGGGTGCTCTCGTCCTGAGGCAGGTACTCTCTAGGGAGGGGCTGCATAAGCTCTCACCCATGTGGGAAGGACCGTTTAGGATTGCCCGCGTCTCCAAGCCTGGCACCGTGCGCCTGGAGACGCAGGACTGGATCGCCATCCAGAACGCCTGGAACATCCAACACCTCCGGAAGTCCTACCCATGAAGCAAGGCCCAGTGCCTGTGAAGGTCTCCGCTCGTGACACTCTCACGTAATAATGAGTGGGCCTGTACACGCCCCGGAGTGTTAGGAGTGCCGCCCTCGGGCCTCGGGGGCTCCATCCCACGTCCTAGTGGCAGCACTTAGCTCCGCGCTGGTGAGAAGACTAGACTAGGTGCCGGACGCGGATGTTCATTTGCTTGCTTTCTATAGTTGGTTTGCAACCTTTTAATGGAATTTGGAGTTCTAGCGTTTCTCGATTGCCTAGTTGGGTTTTTTCTCCTTCTGCTCCGCTCGCCTCTTTGTTTTGGATCAGGGAGAACGTCAGTTGCCCGTCACTCTCCTTCGTGCGCCTCGTGCGGGGGCTGGGCAGGTGTGTGCGTGCGTTGGGCTCGCCCACGCCGCGAGCACACCTCGCCAAAGCCCTGTCGCCCCAGAGCTTCATCTTCCTTGATCTTCACGAGGCGCCCTCGATTGAGCTCGTGATTTACGCACCCTCTTAAAGTCCATGCCCCCCGGGTACTACGACGCATTGCACTAAACCACGACTAGCCCATGCCCGAGGGCTCGCGCAAGGAAGAGCAAGACACCCAACAAGTTTTCTAACAATTCTGCAGCTTCATGATGTCTCCTGAGGCTAACGGCTCCTGAGTCGGCAGCAAGGGGGCCTCGCCAGATGCTGAAGGGCGCGCCCTCACAAGGTGGAACACTACCGCGAATGTATCAAGCTAAGTTATCCTACCGCACCCACTCAAAACATGAACACCACAGCATAACATCAAAATAATAAGCGTAGCATAGTGGCACAAGTGCCATTGTTCGTTACATGCCCCAGCGGGGCCTTCTACTTTTTTCAAAATGCAGGAGAAAGAAAAGGCTAAACAAAGTGGCTCGTGCGACCGCAGCAGCCCCCAGGCCGGGCTCAACCCGAGCTTTCTCTCACTTCAACGGAGCGTGGCGACGAGACGATCTGCCAACCCCCTCGAAGTGAGCCCAGCGACGTGGCGGCTGGTCGTAGCCGCCACTGCTTGTGCTCTCACCGGAGGAGGGGCCGCCGCTGCTGGACGAGCCGCGGCCGTCGTCAAGGGAAAGCTCACCCTCGGCGTCGTCACGGATGCTGTCAAGGCCAAGCTCATCGTCGCCGCCGTCCTCTTTGGGGCAGCACCCTGCTTGATGGCCGTCTTCCCCAAACACCCTCACATAGAGGGTCGCGACGCCGTCGTACTTAAAGTGGAGGGTGCACCTCCCGCCCAGGCCACGCGCGTGGGCAAACGCCTGCCAGCCGCGGGTCAAGGCCACGTTCCCAGCGGCAGAAACTTCGACCCCGACCCATGAAGCCTTGCTACAGAAGCTGTCAGCCTGCAGCCAGAGGCCGTCAAGACCCGCGACCAGCAGCTCGCCGCGAAGAAGCAAGGGAGCAAGAGCCAGGTGCCGGTCGGCCTCTCTGACCACACAACAAACTCCGGAAGCACCTCCGCCTAATGGAAGCACGGCTGAGGAGGCCGGACGACCACGTCACACGTCCCTCCATCACAGGGGCTTCCTCACCTCTGGCGGCTCCCGTCGCGAGAAACAGCGCCCCCGCGACCACTCGAAGCACGCCACGCCCCCCAGGAGCCACCGCAGGAGTCACGTCATGCTTACGGGGCGACCTCGCCCTCTCTTGGGCGGCGGCGAGCTGGGCCCCTCCTTGGGGGCCTTCCCCTTCTCGGCAGCGGAGAACTTCCTCGTCGGCGCCATGGGTGCTGCGACAAGATGGCGAGGCAGGAAGGAAGAAGAAGGAGCGGGTGGCGAGAAGACAGAGATGAGCAAGGGGGGCTCTGCCCCTCCCCTCCTTTATAGCCAAAGGAGGGCCAGCCGATGGCCTCCACGATCACACGCAATGATGGTTTTTCTCTGCATGCAGCAGAGTCTCATCAAGTCGAACGGTTGCCGAGGCAGCTGAAGCAAATATGCCCTAGAGGCAATAATAAAGTTGTTATTTATATTTCCTTATATCATGATAAATGTTTATTATTCATGCTAGAATTGTATTAACCGAAAACTTAGTACATGTGTGAATACATAGACAAACAGAGTGTCCCTAGTATGCCTCTACTTGACTAGCTCGTTGATCAAGGATGGTTAAGTTTCCTAGCCATGGACATGTGTTGTCATTTGATGAACGGGATCACATCATTAGAGAATGATGTGATGGACAAGACCCATCCGTTAGCTTAGCATAAACATCGTTTAGTTTTATTGCTATTGCTTTCTTCATGACTTATACATGTTCCTCTGACTATGAGACTATGCAACTCCCGAATACCGGAGGAACACCTTGTGTGCTATCAAACGTCACAACGTAACTGGGTGATTATAAAGATGCTCTACAGGTGTCTCTAAAGGTGTTTGTTGGGTTGGCATAGATCAAGAATAGGATTTGTCACTCTGTGTATCGGAGAGGTATCTCTGGGCCCTCTCGGTAATGCACATCACTATAAGCCTTGCAAGCAATGTAACTAATGAGTTAGTTGCGGGATGAAGCATTACAGAATGAGTAAAGAGACTTGCCGGTAACGTTATTGAACTAGGTATGATGATACCGACGATCGAATGTCGGGCGAGTAACATACCGATGACAAAGGGAACAACATATGTTGTTATGTGGTTTGACCGATAAAGATCTTCGTAGAATATGTAGGAACCAATATGAGCATCCAGGTTCCGCTATTGGTTATTGACCGGAGATGTGTCTCGGTCATGTCTACATAATTGTCGAACCCGTAGGGTCCGCACGCTTGACGTTCGATGACGATTTGTATTATGAGTTATGTGATTTGATGACCGAAGTTTGTTCCGAGTCCCGGATGAGATCATGGACATGCGAGGAGTCTCGAAATGCTCGAGAGGTAAAGATTGATATATTGGAAGGTTATATTCGGACACCGGAATGTTCCAGAATGATTCGGATATTTTTTGGAGTACCGGGAGGTTACCGGAACCCCCTGGGGAAGTAGTGGGCCTTCATGGGCCTTAGTGGAAAGGAGAGGGGGCCGCAAGGGAGGCCGCGCGCCCCCCCCATGGCAAGTCCGAATTGGACTAGGGAGGGGGCGGCGCCCCCCTCTTTTCTTCTCCCTTTCCTCCTCCTTCCCTCTCTCCCTCTCTTGGAAGGAAGGGGACTCCAACTAGGATTGGGAATCCTAGTTGGACTCCCCTATGGCGCGCCCCTCCTATGCCGCCGGCCTCCTCCTCCCCTCCTTTATATACGGGGGAGGGGTCACCCCAAAGGCACAACAAGTCTTCTCTTAGCCGTGTGCGGTGCCCCCCTCCATAGTTTAACACCTCAGTCATATCGTCGTAGTGCTTAGGCGAAGCCCTGCGCTAGTAACTTCATCATCACCGTCGCCATGCCATCGTGCTGACGGAAGTCTCCCTCATCCTCAACTGGATCAAGAGCTCGAGGGACGTCATCATGCTGAACGTGTGCTAAACACGGAGGTGCCGTACGTTCGGTAGTTGGATTGGTTGAATTGTGAAGACGTTCGACTACATCAACCGCGTTACTAAATGCTTCCGCTTTCGGTCTACGAGGGTACGTGGACACACTCTCCCGTCTTGTTGCTATGCATAATCTAGATAGATCTTGCGTGAACGTAGGAATTTTTTTGAAATACTGCGTTCCCCAACAGTGGCATCAGAGCCAGGTCTGTGCGTAGATGTTATATGCATGAGTAGAACACAAAGAGTTGTGGACGATAATAGTCATACTGCTTACCACCAACGTCTTGTTGGGGATCGTAGCAGAAATTAAAATTTTCTACGCATCACCAAGATCAATCTATGGAGTTTATTAGCAACGAGAGGGGAGGAGTGCATCTACATACCCTTGTATATCGCGAGCATAAGCGTTCAAGAGAACGGGGTTGATGGAGTCGTACTCGTCGTGATCCAAATCACCGATGATCCAAGCGCCGAACGGACGGCACCTCCGCGTTCAACACACGTACGGAGCGGTGACGTCTCCCACGCCTTGATCCAGCAAGGAGGAGGGAGAGGTTGAGGAAGAAGGCTCCAATAGCAGCACGACGGCATGGTGGTGGTGGAGTGACAGTTCTCCGGCAGGGCTTCGCCAAGCACACGTGGAGGAGGAGAGGTGTTGGGGAGGGGAGGGGCTGCGCCTTGGATGTGGTACTGCAACCCTCCCCTCACCCCTCTATTTATAGGGAGAAGGGGGAAGGGGGCCGACCCCTCTAGATGGGATCTAGAGGGGGGGGGGCGGCGGCCAAGGGGGGAGGGAGCTTGCCCCCCAAGCAAGGGGGGCGCCCCCTTTAGGGTTCCCCCAAACCCTAGGCGCATGGGCCCTAGGGGGGTTGGCGCCCAGCCCACTAAGGGCTGGTTCCCTTCCACCTACAGCCCATAAGGCCCTCC